>NW_017671233.1:29333-68660 GCF_001879085.1 Nicotiana attenuata
GACGTCGAGATATTGTATCATCCCGGTAAAGCCAATGTTGTGGCAGACGCTCTCAGCCGTAAGTCAATGGGAAGCTTAGTACATATTGAGGCAGGTAGATGGGGGTTGACTAAAGAGCTTCATCAGCTAGCCAATATGAGAATCAGATTGTTAGACTCTGATGACGGAGGTGTTACTGTACATAATACATCAGAATCATCTTTGGTAGCCGAGGTAAAAGCACGGCAATATGAAGATCATATCTTAGTACGATTGAGAGAGAGCATTCAGCAGTGTAAAATTACGACTTTTGAGATCGGAGGAGATGGGGCACTGAGATACCAGGGCCGATTATGTGTGCCTAATGTGGCAGGGTTGCGAGAGAAGATTATGAATGAGATTCATCAATCCCGATATTCCATCCATCCCGGCTCGACAAAGATGTATCATGACATTAAGGAGCAGTATTGGTGGGATAACATGAAGAAGTCTATTGCAGAATTTGTAGCCCAGTGTCCTAATTGTCAACAAGTAAAGATAGAACATCAGAAACCGGGTGTATTGCTTCAGAATATAGAGATTCCGACCTGGAAATGGGAGGTGATTAATATGGACATCATTATTGGGTTACCTCGCTCTTATCATAAGTTTGACTCCATCTGGGTGATAGTTGATCGACTTACAAAATGTGCCCATTTTCTGCCAGTTAAGACAACTTACATGGCTGAAGATTATGTGAAGTTGTATATCAAGGAGATTGTTAGGATTCATGGTGTACCAATATCTATTATATCAGACCGAGGAGCTCAATTTACGGCTAACTTTTGGAGGTCTTTTCAGAAGGGTTTAGGCACACAAGTGAATCTCAGCACTGCATTTCATCCACAGACTGACGGACAAGCTGAACGTACCATTCAGACACTTGAAGATATGCTACGAGCATGTGTTCTAGATTTTAAGGGAAATTGGGATGACCATCTTCCACTCATAGAATTTGCCTACAATAATAGCTACCATTCCAGTATTAAAATGGCCCCATACGAGGCACTATACGGGAGGAGATGTAGATCACCAGTTGGATGGTTCGAAGTAGGTGAAACAGAATTATATGGGCCAGATTTGATTCACCAAGCCATTGAGAAGGTGAAAGTGATACAGGAGCGATTGAGGACGGCACAAAGCAGGCAAAAGTCTTATTCTGATGTCCGACGTCGTGATCTGGAGTTTGAGGTTGGTGATTGGGTTTTCCTGAGGATCTCGCCGATGAAGGGTGTTATGCGTTTTGGGAAAAAGGGTAAGCTGAGTCCACGGTATATCGGTCCGTACAAAATTCTTCGACGAATTGGATAGGTTGCTTATGAGTTAGAATTGCCATCCGAATTGGAATTTGTCCATCCGGTATTCCATGTATCTATGTTGAGGAAATGTATTGGAGACCCTTCTCGAGTTGTCCCTATCAAAGATGTACAAGTTACAGAGGATCTATCATATGATGAAGTGCCAGTGGCTATATTAGATCGACAAGTCCGCAAGCTGAGAACAAAAGATGTAGCTTCTGTCAAAGTATTGTGGAGGAACAAGAATATGGAAGAAATGACATGGGAGGCGGAAGAGGAGATGAGGTCTAAATACCCTTACCTATTCCAGAATGAAGATAACAAGGATGCTGGTGGAACGCAGGATACATTGGAAGGTGAAACGGCTCTATGAGGTAAGCAATAACTTGAAAATACTCTTCCTTAATACAAAATGGTGATATGCAGATAATGTACATGTCCATAATGCTTTGTGTAGCCTTGTGAGGCCATACGTTGAGCTTAACTGCTTGCAAGTTTTGCTAGTAACCATTTTTTAGGGGAAAATTGACCGGGAATTTCCGTTGGAATCCACGATGATTTGGACTCCCCATAAACCCTTACGTTTGTTCAACCCTTACGTTGGAATCCACGATGATTTGGACTCCCCATATTCACATACGTTTGTTCAGGCCATAAGGTCGTCGATGTAAATCCATGAAGAGATTATCTTTAAGATGATAAGAGGTTAATCCTATTGGTCTTAAATGATACAAAGGTGTATAAGGGTGGTTAACAAGTATTAGAAGTTAAATGAATCAAGGATGGTGTCGGCCGTATTTTTGGGTAAACATAGGGGTGCTTAATACTCTCAAGAGGTCGTATTTTAAGGTATATGAATCATAAAATATCCGTATCATAGTCTTGAATTCAAACGAGTTATGAAACAGAAGTCGACAAGAATTGTTGTAACTTAGGTTCATAGTTTTACTTAAACTTTAGGTCAAATATTATTAAGCTTTTCTCCCAATATAATTGGAATTATGGGGTGATCTACCCACCAAATTGAAAATCTATGAGTCTAGTTTCCAACGCATTAAACCGTTTATCAATACAATATTGGAGTAGAGAGATATAGACATTTTTGCGAGACTGCACAAGCTGCTAGGTGACAAGTAGGTGGGTCACCTACTTGGTTAAATGATAGCCCAAAAGAGGCAATTTCGGGTCAGACAAAGAGCCCATTAAAAGGCTTATCTCCTGCAATATATCCCTCATTATATTTCACAAATAACCAGACCTAAACCCCTGCAAACTTCCTCCCAAAAATTATCCACAAACCCTAATTGACTTTCCCTCTCTTTCAAGTTCAAATTGGGGGTAAACCCTAGAGTTTGAAGAACCAAGATAAGGGCTGAGTTATCCAACAAGTAAGGTGAGTTTTTTGCTATCTTTCATACATTTATTCTGCTGTGAATTCATGGTAATTCGTTCTATACATGTAAGAACTCACGGGACGGTGATCGGAAGCCGTGAGTTCGAGTTATTCACTTGTAGCGGACTGTTTTGTGGACTGTTTTGTGTTGCTGTTGGGCTGCGTGTTTTACTACTGTTTTGTGGAGTTTTGGAGGAGGAAGGGTGTGGAGAAACACCATATAGATGTAGGGTTGTGGGCTGGTAGTTCTTCGTAATATTTTCGGGTCGTTTGACACGACTACGGTGGCCGTCGTATGTATGAAGTGATTAGGTTGTGCGTGGACTGTTTTGGGAGGCTCAATATGATTATTATTGATGTTGTTTAGGCTGTTTGGTGATTGTTTGGAATTGTGTGAAGTCATATATATAGGGGAGGTGCTGTCCGTTTCATCGTAAAATAGGTTGTGGTCGATACATAATAGTTATGACGCTTGAATGATAACTATAGTATCGTTTCTCTTATTGTAGACTAAGGAGTCGTGAAAATTGCATAGCTTGAGATTGGGGCAGTATATACAAGGTATGTGAGGCTATCCCTTTCCTTCTTTTGCACGACTCCGATTGTACATAATGTAATGAACGAGCTTCCAAAGATNTATTATATCAGACCGAGGAGCTCAATTTACGGCTAATTTTTGAAGGTCATTTCAGAAGGGTTTAGGCACACAAGTGAATCTCAGCACTGCATTTCATCCGCAGACTGACGGACAGGCTGAACGTACCATTCAAACACTTGAAGATATGCTACGAGCATGTGTTCTAGATTTTAAGGGGAATTGGGATGACCATCTTCCACTCATAGAATTTGCCTACAATAATAGCTACCATTCCAGTATTAAAATGGCCCCATACGAGGCACTATACGGGAGGAGATGTAGATCACCAGTTGGATGGTTCGAAGTCGGTGAAACAGAATTATATGGGCCAGATTTGATTCACCAAGCCATTGAGAAGGTGAAAGTGACACAGGAGCGATTGAGGACGGCACAAAGCAGGCAAAAGTCTTATTCTGATGTCCGACGTTGTGATCTGGAGTTTGAGGTTGGTGATTGGGTTTTCCTGAGGATCTCGCCGATGAAGGGTGTTATGCGTTTTAGGAAGAAGGGTAAGATGAGTCCACGGTATATTGGTCCGTAAATTCTTCGACGAATTAGACAGGGTGCTTATGAGTTAGAATTGCCATCCGAATTGGAATTTGTCCATCCAGTATTCCATGTATCTATGTTGAGGTAATGTATTGGAGACCCTTCTCGAGTTGTCCTTATCAAAGATGTACAAATTACAGAGGATCTATCATATGATGAAGTTCCAGTGGCTATATTAGATCGACAAATCCGCAAGCTGAGAACAAAAGATGTAGCTTCTGTCAAAGTATTGTGGAGGAACAAGAATATGGAAGAAATGACATGGGAAGCAGGAGAGGAGATGAAGTCTAAATACCCTTACCTATTTCATAATGAATATAACAAGGATGCTGGTGGAACGCAGGATACATTAGAATGTGAAACGGCTCTATGAGGTAAGCAATAACTTGAGAATACTCTTCCTTAATACAAAATGGTGATATGCAGATAATGTACATATCCATAATGCTTTGTGTAGCCTTGTGAGGCCATACGTTGGGCTTAACTGCTTGCAAGCTTTGCTAGTGACCATTTTATAGGGGAAAATTGATCAGAAATTTCCGTTGGAATCCAGGATGATTTGGGCTCTCCATAAACCCTTACATTCGAGGACGAATGTTCTTAAGAGGGGGAGGGTGTTACAACCCATATTCACGTACGTCAGTTCATGCCATAAGGTAGTCGACGTAAATCCATGAAGAGATTATCTTTAAGATGATAAGAAGTTAATCCTATTGGTCTTAAATGATACAAAGGTGTATAAGGGTGGTTAACAAGTATTAGAAGTTAAACGAATCAAGGATGTTGTCAGCCGTATTTTTGGGTAAACCTAGCGGTGCTTAATGCAATCAAGAGGCCGTATTTTAAGGTATTTGAATCATATAATATCTGTATCATAAGTCTTGAAGTCAAACGAGTTATGAAACAAAGGTCGACAAAAGTTGTCCAACTTAGGTTCATAATTTTACTTAAATATTAAGTCAAATGTTACGAAGCTTTTCTCCCAATTTATAAGGAATTACGGGGTGATCTACCCACAAAATTAAAGATCTACGAGTCTAGTTTCTAACGCATTAAACCGTTCATCAATACGACATCGGAGTAGAGAGATATAGGCATTTTCGCAAGACTGCACAAGCTGCTAGGTGACAAGTAGGTGTGTCACCTACTTGGTTAAATGATAGCCCAAAAATAGGAAATTTCGGGTCAACCAAAGAGCCCATTTAAAGGGTTATCTCCTGCAATATAACCCTCATTATATATCACAAATAACCACACCTAAACCCCTGCAAACTTCCTCCCAAAAATTATCCACAAACCCTAATCGATTTTCTCTCTCTTTCAAGTTCTAATTGGGGGTAAAACCTAGAGTTTGAAGAACCAATGGAAGGGCTGAGTTATCCAACAAATAAGGTGATTTTACTGCTCTCTTTCATACATTTTTTCTGCTGTGAATTCATGGTAATTCGTTCTATACATGTAAGAACTCACGGGACGGTGATCGGAAGCCGTGAGTTCGAGTTATTCACTTGTAGCGGACTGTTTTATGGACTGTTTTGTGTTGCTGTTGGGCTGCGTGTTTTACTACTATTTTGTGGAGTTTTGGAGGAGGAAGGGTGTGGAGAAACACCATATAGATGTAGGGTTGTGGGCTGGTAGTTCTTCATAACATTTCCGGGCCGTTTGACACGATTACGGTGGCCGTCGTATGTATGAAGTGATTAGGTTGTGCGTGGACTATTTTGGGAGGCTCAATATGATTATTATTGATGTTGTTTGAGCTGTTTGGTGATTGTTTGGAATTGTGTGAAGTCATATATATAGGGTAGGTGCTGTCCGTTTCATCGTAAAATAGGTTGTGGTCGATACATAATAGTTATGACGCTTGAATGATAACTATAGTATCATTTCTCTTATTGTAGACTAAGGAGTCGTGAAAATTGCGTAGCTTGAGATTGGGGCAGTATATACAAAGTATGTGAGGCTATCCCTTTCCTTCTTTTGCATGACTCCGATTGTACATAATGTAATGAACGAGCTTCCAAAAATACTCTACTCTTAGAAGCTAGCAGTACTTACATTGTTTCCCCTCTTATGGAACGATTGATGTTGATGTTGCTTCTCTTATTCTTATGTTATCAATGTTATTGGTACTTCCTGATTCTTATAAGGTTCATGGTGAAGAGTTAGTCCTAATAACGTGTACAGAGGATACCGACCTTACGTCACTCTGAAAGGTTTAGAACGTCAGTCCATGAGTCGAGCATGCATTATATATATGTATCTATTTTACTCTATCGAGCCGCACTATAGACGGCCGGGTATGGCACCTATTGTTCAACCACTGATCAATTGGGTTTTACCGAGCTCCACGTGGCCGGGTACGATTCTACCGATCCTTATGATGGCGGGGTACGTTTTTACCGAGCCTATTACGGCCGGGTACGATATGATGATGATGATGCCCACAGAGGCGTATGTTTCAAAAGTTTATGTATATATACATATGTATCACGCATTTCATGTTAGTAGCCCTCAGAGGTACCCAGATGTTACAGGTTGTTTATCTCTATCCCTGCTTACATTACTGTTCGTACGTATGGTTCCCTGCCTTACATACTCAGTACTTTATTCGTACTGACGTCCTTTTATTGTGACGCTGCTCATGTCGTGCTGCAGGTCCTGATAGACAGGCAGGCGCAGCTCCCCCACCATAGTAAGGGGCTGTCCAGTTCAGCGGTGATTTGCGAGATCCCTTCTTCGGACTTGCCGTGGTCTTGGGTATGCCATTTTTGTTATAGACATTATGGGTATGTCGGGGCCCTGTTCCGGCTATGTTGCAAACACTTATGTTCTTTAGAGGCTCATAGACAGGTGTCGACTCATGTATAGTTTGGTAGGCCTTGTCGGCTGGTTTTTATTGTATAGTCTCTCATGGTAGCGTGGTAGCTCGTACCTTATATATAGTTTTCTTGATTGTCTAGTCATCCCATGTTATGTATGTTCATGACATTCCATATTTATTGTTGGTTGTCCACGACCCATGTCTACCATTTATATTGATCTCGTCAGCCCTAAAAGATAATAAAGAAGGTTAGATAAAATGTATGTTGGTGCTCGGTAAGTATGGCTGGGTGCTAGTCATGGCCCTCCGGTTTGGGTCGTGACACGTAGCATGCGGCCCATGACCTCCTGAAATCCCGGTGCTGTCATGAAATCTGCCGGGGTAGGCTCAGCTGCGGGCACCTCGCCCTGCTCCTCAATACTAGGGTCCTCCACAGGATCCGCCGGTGGTGCAACTGGAACGGCTCTGGGACGCCCTCGTCCCCTACCACGGGCCGGTGCCCTCCCCCGGCCTCTACCTCGGCCTCTAGCAAGGGGGGGAGCGGCTCCTCCTTGGTCCGGAATGTCAGCGGTATGAGTTCTCACCATCTGTGAGAGAATAGAAGAGGGAAATTTAGTACTCTAAGCAATGCACGACAGGAAATGAATAAAGAGTACTCTTTCCTAATACCCTATAGCCTCTCGAAGATAAATACAGACGTCTCCGTATCGATCAACAAGACTCTATCAGGTTTGGCCCATAACTCGTGAGACCTTACGTGAACCTAGTGCTCTGATACCATGTTGTCACGAACCCATTTTCACAATAGGTCATGAGGGCGCCTGACACCCTTGTCAGGCAAGCCAATTGGCGAAAATATTCTAAAATACTTATGTTGCTTTTTAATTAAAATAAGTAGAATAAACACTCAAATTGGAATTTTAAACCAAGGAGAACTGAATACTATAATAATATGATTACACAACCCCAAAATGATCGTCTACTAAAGTGTGTGCCAGAACCTGGTGTCACAAGCTACGGGCAACTAGTAGAATATACATCCAAAAGAATACCAACACTACCCTACTGTCTGGAACCGAATAGACAGAAAATAACAATAAAAAAGAAAGACTTCTTTCGGCTGCGATCGACAGGAAGAAAGCAGCTCACCGTAGAAGTCCCAAGCCTGCTCACGAATGCGCACCAGAGAAATAACCGGATCCACCTGCCTCAGACCCTGTACATTTAAGTACAGAAGCGTAGCATGAGTACATAAACAATATGTACCCAGTGAGTTCCCGCCTAATCTCGAAGAAGTAGAGAACGAGAGGTCGACTTGATACTCACTAGGGTCAGATAATATTATGAGTATAAGTTTAACAATGAAATCTTTAATAGGCAGCAGTTACAACAAGGCATGTAAGTCATATTCTCGCTAAGATTCCGATTAATCAATTACTACAGTTTCAATTATCAAAGCATTTCGAGCCATGGAAAGCAGTACTAACATTTAACAATCTCAGGCAAAGCTATATAAGCATGTGCAAATATGCCGAGGCGACGGCCCTATCCAACAGAAATAAACTGTGCACTTGCCGAGGGTCGACGGCGCGCCTATATAGAGCATCTATTCATACCCGAGGCGATCGCCCGATCCACAAATAAGTAGAAATATCAAGTATACACACAAGGCACATCAATAGTCTCAAAATGCCAAGCAAGGCTTCAACAATTATACAAGTACGTTCTTAATGTCCTTTTTAAATCTCTAGCATATCCTAAGTGCCCATAAGTAACAAGATAATATAGGGAGTCCATGTAAAATAAGCATGATGTGGGTCCTAAACTACCCGGACCTATTAAAATAGTAGTAGCTACGCACAGACTCTCGTCACCTAGCGCGCCGTTGTAGGCCCCCATTAAGCACAATTACTCAATTATTATACCTATGGGGACAATTCCCTCTTACAAGGTTAGAAAGGAGACTCACCTCGTTCCAAAGCGCACTTCCAATATCAAGAACAAGCCCAAGCCCTTAATTCGGAGCCGAACGATCGCAAACTAGTTAAAATAGGTAGAACTAGTCAATAAAGGCTTAAAAGGTCGAATTCTAACTATTTAAGTAATTTTCCAACCTTTTCCACAAGTTTTCTAAATTCCGACCCCGGGCCCACGTGCCCGGACTCCGAGATTTTTCGAAGGAAATTGTTCTCTACAACCTAAGGATCAATAATATATGATTTCTACTCCATTTCATAACAAATTTCATGCTTAAATCTTAGTTTTATTAAAACCCTAGGTCTAGCTCTAACCCCTTTGATTTTCCTAATTTCTTGATGTTTAATCTACCTAATATCCATGTATTTAAACTAAGGATGAATGAAAATAACTTACCTCACAATGTTATGTTGAAATCCCTCTTTGGAAGCTCTCAAATCGCCCAAGTGTAGTGTAAAAATGAAATAAATGCTCTTAAGTCCCGTTTTTAAAACCCTTCCCAGCCCTCTGATGTCGCAATTGCGACACAGGGCTCGCAATTGCGATATCGCAATTGCGAACAACCCCTCCCCCTGCCTCGATCGCAAAAGCGAAGGGAGTTCCGCAAATGCGAACCCCCTGGTTTCGCAAATGCGAAGCATATGGTTGCAATTGTGACTCCTGCCCAGCCACCCCAGCTTCGCAAATGCGATGACCAACTCGCAATTGCGAACAGTGTCTCGCAATTGCGAGACCTGTAGCAGGGATCAAAAAATACCAGAAAACTGGTATGTTTTCTCAACTCCAACTATGCTCGAATCTCACCCGAGCCCTCGGTGCTCCACTCCGAACACTCATACCAGTCCTACAACCATGTGCAAACTTGCTCAAGCAATCAAGTCGCATAATTAACACCTAAAACCATGGATTTACACCAAAAATGCATGGAATCCTCAAGAACACCTAAATTCCTAACTTTTCAACCAAACATCCGAATCACGTCAAATCAATCCCGTTTCTCACCAAATTTCACAGACAAGACTAAAATATTATATCGAACATGTACCGGACTCCGGAACCAACATACGGGCCCGATATCAATGTGAGCAAGCATTTTCCTTTTTATTAAACTCTTAGGATTTCAGTTTGACAATTTTCAATAAAAATTCATTACTCGAGCTAGGGACCTCGGAATTCGATTCCGGACACACGCCCAGGTCCCATATTTTCTCACGGACCTTCAGAATTTGTCAAATCACGAATCTGGGTCCGTTTTCCCAAAATGTTGATCGAAGTCAAACTTGATCTTTCAAGAAAGTCTTAAAGAAGTAAATGAGCATATTTTACTCAAAACCCTTCCAATTCTCGAACCAATCGCCCCCGCAAGTCGTAAATTAGTTAAAGCAAGTATGTGAGGCTTTATTTAGGGGAACGGGGTTCAAAAAGGCAAAACGACCGGTC
This sequence comes from Nicotiana attenuata, assembly GCF_001879085.1. NCBI lineage: Eukaryota > Viridiplantae > Streptophyta > Magnoliopsida > Solanales > Solanaceae > Nicotiana > Nicotiana attenuata. The sequence continues at coordinate 39,470 of NW_017671233.1, forward strand.
GGGTCGTTACAATTGACGAGGATCTTGAGCTCAAATCTGTCATGGAATTTGGACAGATAAATGATTGGGCAAATGAAAATTATGCAATGAAATTGACTTCACCTGAAAAATGCGAAGTTGGACGGATAGTCCCCACACCTGAAAGTAAAATGAAAAATCTAGTCGATAGACATAAAGACGATTTGTGGCACAAAATTTTCGTAAATATCCTGGTATTAGGAGACATGTTCTCCTGTGGGGAATGGAGTCATTTCAGATTTTGGTCTAACAATACATTTAATATGCATATAATAAAAATTCTTGAATGATTTAAATTGTTCAGAAGCATATTAAGGTTACCAAGAAATTTATTAAATAAATCTTCGGCAGATCCTTATGTAGATTAGAGCAATCATGGCGTACATGATTTATTTTTGTGTCTAGTGCAATTGGTGTACTAATATATCTGGCTAGAACCATGAGTATAACAATATGCTAGCAAGATATAGTTTTATTTCAATGTGGAGATATTGGAATACAATTAGTATTATATTTCAAAAGGAATACTTGATGTAGATTTGTTTATTCTAATAAATATTGACAAGATTTTGTTGGTTATGCAAATGCAGGCATTTTCCTGAAGTTCGTTCTTCAAACATTCTATTTGCATGTGAGAGTACTGCCATATTATCATATTACATGGCAGTTAATTGTTGATACTTATTCAAGTCATGCCAAGATAAGCAATTGATAAAGCAAGGGGCTCAACACACAACAGACGTATAACTTGACTTTGAAGAGAAGATTCCAATAATACTGAAGATAATGTTGTTTGCTTATATCAATTGAAAGAAGGACTATCGAAGGAGACAAAATAAAGCACATTCACCAAAGTTCTTCAACAAATTTGTTCAAGTGATAATTTGACAAACTTCTTCACAAGACATTGCGGATCTCAATATTAGAGAAGTTGTTATACAAGCTTAGAATTCGTCGTCTCCGAAGAATAAAGTGATGTTTTCATCAGGGGGAGGCAAATACGCGTTGTACTCTTTTTCCCTTAGCTAAGATTTTATCCCACTGGGTTTTTTTGGCAAGGTTTTTAATGAGGCAGCAAATAATGCGTACTACAGGATATGTGTACTCTTTTTCCTTCACTAAATTTTTTCCCACAGGATTTTTTCTTAGTAAGGTATTAACGAGGCATATTATCTATAGACATCCAAGGAGGAGTGTTATGAAATATTATTTATTAGTGGATGTCTATAACTCCTAAAGAAGTTACTCCCACTACTCTTCTCCATTATGTAGATAACTCCCACAACTTCTCACCATTATAGTTGTAACTCCCACACCTCCATAACCTCCCCATGATCTTTCCCCATGATCTCAATAGTTAATACCATGTTTATGATATCCCTTTGTATACCCCAATGTCATCCTATAAATAGAGGGTTTGGACATCACATTGTATATACTTGAATATATAGAAGAAATAGATTCTCTTCTCTCTTTCTCTCTACATTATTGTCTATCTTTTTGTTTTATATTATTACTTTGAGCTAAGTTTTGTAACAAAAGGAAAGTTTCCAGTATATTTTTAAAGCATTTGTTTTTGTAATAAAACAAAAATAAAAAGACAAAACAAGGTAAGTTTCGTTGAATATCCTTAAGACCGCTGATGAATATGTCGAAATAGTTAATTCTTCACCTACTATATCTCCTCGGTGTTCTCTTGTAACACTATATATTACTATATCGTTTTATATTTCCCCTCTGAAACATCACTTCTCTTTCATAAATTATTCAAGTCTTCTTGTTTCTACCTTTATGTACATTTCAACAACAAATCAATGTAATAATTAATCTTTACATGATTCCATATCAGGGCGGCCCGACGAATTTTGGGACCTAAAGCTTAACTTTACGAGGGCCTTAACTTTTTAATTTTTTTATTATTATTTATTTGAAGTCTATATTTTAGCTTTTCTTATATACAAAGTTATTAATAATTTTCTTATAATCAATAACTCCTAGTAAGTATTTCTCAATTGAAATATAACTAATCAATTTAATCTTTCTTGTGCCATTGTTGTTCTTTGGTAAGATTTTATCAATTTGGATTTTGAAAACTTATTTCCGTTGAAGCAACGGTAACATGAGTTATTAATATTATTCCATAAGCAATTTAGGCATTTGGAAAAGAATTAAATATTTTTATTTGATTAAGTGTATTAACTAAACTGTTATCTTCTAATTGTACTATTCTCCTTAATACTTTTAATTCATAAAATAAATCTAAACCATCAATATCGAATTGATTATTACGTATTAAGGAACATTCACGATTAAGGCAATATTTTTTTAAATTTCCAACATTTAGTGATATTAGTTTTTACTGCTAAATAGAAAATCAAAAATATTTTCATATGCTTCAAATTGTCCAAATCTATTTTGCAGTGAAAAAATAGCTTCGTCTATTATGTATAAAAGTAATCAACTCTAAAGGATTCTTTGAAAGATTTTGAGATTTCATTATCAATATTTGTATCAAATTGTTACTTCCTATATATCACACGTTTCTTACGAAATTCGGGTTCGATATTCATTTCAAGTGCAATTTTCTTGGTAGAAAGAAACCAAACTTTTTTATTGTACAAAACTATTTTTTAAACTTATACATAGTCTATTAGGTGTAACAAAAAATAGGGCCCCCACAAATACCGGGCCTAAAGCGGTTGCTTTATTTGCTTTATGGAAGGGCCGTCCCTGTTCCATATTAAAGCAGTGGTAATGCACTAATAGATATAACATGTAGCTTCGTGATATGAGTTAAGATTTTATAAATTCTTGGGTTATTTCAAGTTAAAAGAGAAATACATCACATAAATAGTATTCTATATGTTGCTATTCGATTCTTAAATCATCTATATTTGATCCACAAAGTGTTCAAGATCATGCACCAATATCATAATATAATCTTCCAAAAGTGCAAAGACATACTACAAGAAAAGCCATTTCCTTGAAACTGAGATTCAATATTCACATTTTTTTCATCTCTTTTCCATCTCCGGTGAATGCTAATCATGCTGCAACTAATCTCTTTCCGGAAAAAAATAAATAAAAGAAAAACTGTTGTAGCCTCAATTTATGGGCTCAAGTACATACAAAAAATTAAAGTCGGGAAAGAGTTCAATCTTTTTAAAATTAGAAAGTTTAAAAATAAAAAACGCCTAATGGTCAAGACAATATGAAAAATCACACACAAGGTATGAAATAACTCTGAGATGAAACCTCACTTACGGATATGATAAGGAAGCAACATTGATTTAATCAGCAAGCTTAAGCAGCAAAATAAAATAAATACACTAAATTTGCCCAAAGAATTTTAGAAATAAAAAGAAGAGAAAAATTCAGAACTTACAAAAACAAAACAAAAAACACATAAAAAATTACCTGACAAATAATGAGAATACCATAGAGGATTTGGGTTTTTTTTTTTTTTGGCTAAAGGCTTTGAGTTCAATTCTGGCTAGGTGGAGATAAAGAGCTCAACTTTTGGTTCTCTTATGATAATTTACTTGTCGCAGTTTCTCTCTTTGACGAAATCAAACTTTGTTGGAGTATTAAAAATCATAACCACATGAATCCTTTTATCTTTTGTTGGATTAATCGATAACTTTTTGTGATTCCTCATCACATTTTAGAGTTTCTAGAGTAGCCCAAGGATTCATAGTAAAATACTGGTGTCCAAGGATTTATTGCTTTTGGCGATTATAGAACTATACATATATCAAATATAACCTTTGGTATTCTTATTAGAATTGGAATATTTGTGTTAAAAGATTTTGAGTCTTTCGAAAATCAGTGATTTGGCAGCTTGGTGTGCGGGGTTATTTATTACTACAAATAATATACTGAACGAATAACGTACGTTCAGTATAAATGCTTACAGTTACATTATCATGTGTAGAATTGGCACTGTATTACTCAATGTATTCCATGTAGGTGATTAATGCTTAAAAAAAAGGAATTTTTATATTCCTATGCCACGTAGAAAACCTTATTACCCTCAATGTTTAAGGTTTGATTTAATTACACTTAGTATACCAAATTATCAATTCTATACCATAGTGTATTTTAACCTAAAAAGCTAGCATCCTTACCTTGAGCAGTTTTTGTCAACATATTAAAATATCTCACCTAATTGAGTCCAGCTCATAAATTTTTTTAAATGACAATGATAAAGGAATGCTGAGTAATATAATACGTACACCTTTTCATGGATCGAGAATTCAAATTTTGTAGAAAATTGAAGAGCAGTTATCACAATCATTTTTATATTCTAGTCATACCATTGGGCTACATACAACCATGTGCTGGAGAGTATTAATTTTGTAAAATCTGAACTTAAGTTTGATAAATAAATATTTGTTTGTTTCTTTATTTAATTACATATTAATATTCTCGCTATGGATTATTAATTATCAGTTTATCTTTTAGTCCAAAGCCATAAAGTAAAAGAACCACAACATTAGTATATCAACTACATCTTCTTGACAACAATTGAAGAATGTAAAAATTCCTATGTGGCATAGGAATGGAAAAATGCATCTACAATTGAAAACAATGCATCTACAATCAGAATACAAATAATCTACAATTCATCTACAAAATATCTACAAACTGGGTATATTGAATTTTAATATCCCAATTCCCATTCGATTGTAGTTTAATTGGGATTTTCGATATAATTGCGTTTTTTGCAGAAGATTTGTAGAAGTTTTAGTTATTTTTGATTTGTGAAAACAGAAAACAAAGCATCTACAATTAGAATACAAATAATCTACAATTTATCTACAAAATATCTACAAACTGGGTACATTGAATTTTATATCCCAATTCCATTCAATTGTAGCATAATTGGGATTTTTTGGCATAATTGCGTTTTTTCAGAAGATTTGTAGAAGTCTTTAGCCGCTTTTTATTTGTGAAAACAGAAAATAAAGCATCTACAATCAGAATACAAATAATCTACAATTTATCTACAATTTCTGCAATATGTCTTCTTCTTCTTCTTCTTCTTCTTCTTCTTCTTCTTCTTCGAATTTCAATCTGAAGTTCAGTCAAAATCAAGTATAATCTTCACCAAAACCCCTCAAAATTGAGATATAAACTCCAAACCATATTCTCGATTATTTTCAACAACACATAATCCAAACAAATAATGATTTTTGAAAACCCAAATTTGAATTCAAAGCTTTCAAGCTTTTTAATTGGTTGTCATGGTGGAATTGATGCGCTCTTTTCATTTGCTTTGTATTTACTGAAATTTGCGATTGAGAAATAGAGAGAGATGTAGAGAGAAGTCGATGTATAATATGATATTTTGGATAATTTTCTGATTAATGATCTGGCAAATTACTATTGATTTCGTAGATTTTCTAAATTACTTTTACAAATGATGAAGATATAACTAAAGTTAACTGTTCTGAGATATTGATTGTAATGTTCAGTTTCATAAAGTCATATAAAAGTAATTGTTCAGTTATCTTTTCCTTTCCTTTAATGTTCAGCGCTTCATAAAATCAATAAAGAAATAAAACAGGGATGAAGGGCATCTACGACAATTCGATGGTGCACGGAATCTTTACCAGTCAAAAGCAAAAACTGGAAAGGAATTAGGAAGGATCAACTCCTAATATTAGTATTTAATGAATGTGTATATTAATTGTAGAAAAACTGTGAACATGATGGGTAAATATGAAACTAGCACATTTTTGTTAATAAGGTTTCATATATGGTAAGGAAGGAAAAAGTCTCACGAAAGAATACCAACGTCCCCACAATATACCTACATTAAATATTAAATTTGATATAATTCAAGAGACATTATAGTGGCGGACTTCAATGAACAGAATTCAAATCTAATAAAGTAGTACTCATTACGTTTTTATACAAAAACTAACTAAGAATAATAATTGATTGAAGGGTAAAAGGGTCACTTAGCTTTTGATGGGATATTTTAGTAATCCAACATTGAACTTAGAGCTTCCCACCGATGGCGGATCCAGAATTTTAAAATTATGGGTGCTTGCTGATAAAGATTCCAAAAGTAAAAGGAAAAATGAAGTTTTTTTATGGGTGCTCACTCAATATTTATCTAAATATTTGTACAATAGCCTATGTAAATTACTAAATATGGTCAAAGTTAATGGGTGCTTAAGCACCCACAAGTGGCTATGTTCATCCGCCACTGCTTCCCACTTATAATATAGTATATGATATATGATGATTTATGCAAAAAAATTCTTAAACTAGGTTAAATATTTGATCATGTCACCCCCAGTCGCAAATTAGACAGTGTCATGGGTGATAAACCTTTTTGAAATCTTTTATCGAGTGTAAACTTCACGTCCAAATTTATCTTAAGATACAAAAAAACAGCGTTTAGCGACGGCCGCATTCCGTCGCTAAATCAATGTTTTCCGTTTCAATTTAGATGAGCTAGTTTGACTCGGCACGGAGTTTAAAAAAAAGACTTTTGAAACTTGTGATCTTAAAAGCTTAAGGGGTAAAAGCTTTGTAGGGCCATGACATTTGTGTGTTTATAAAAGCTTCTCATTAAGGGTAAAAATGAAGAGTTTAAAGTTGAATTATTTCAAATTTAGAAATATGTCATTTATTTTGTAACAGACTAAAAAGAAAAGTAACTCAACTAATTTGAAACAAAGGGAGTATTATTTTTTATATTTTTTCCTCTATTCTAGTATTTTATTTGTGATCTTTAGCAAGAACACTAAAAAAAGAGCCTCCAAATTTTAAAAAATTTCATAAAATAAGTATTTCTTATGAACTCAAATCTTTAGTTTTTTCCTTTCAAAACCAGAAAGCTTGGTTCTTGATAGGAATTTTGGATCGAGATCAAATTTAATTTTTTTAATTTCTTTTTTTCTATGATAATATAAAAATTTGTAATATTTTGTTATTGTTAAATATAATTTAAATCTCTTTACTATTAAATTATGATGAATATTTTACAAGTATTACCTAGAAAAATATGAGATTTATGATTTTAATTTTTTGAATCTTGCAGTTTATCTAATTCTGCATTTACCTATGTGGTAAAATCTCTCTATTGAAGATATTTTTTTATTTTTCTTATTCTGACGGGTGGAATTCCCTTGTTGTGGATGTTATTTACTTGTGCAAATTTATTTTAAACATACAAAAAAAGTTGTAATTCCCTAGTGAAAATATTAATTTAATTTATATTGTTAGTTATAAAGATGTGATTTCTTCTTTAAATGCTAATTAAATTTGCTTCTTAATGTCTGAGATGTAAATTTCATACAACAACAATAACATACCCAGTAAAATCTTACAAATAGGGTATAAAAAGAGAGTAATTTTTATATTTGCAAATAAAAAACGCCTATTAGATTGCTTGAATAAACTAAAAAAATCGAACCGAACAAACGCTCCGAACGAAATCTATATTAGTTGTTACAAAGTGTATATTAAAGGAAATTGTGGCACCCGCCACCTTTAAATCCTAGATACGCCTCTGCCCTCAGGGGCGTATCTAGGGGGTTCCATGGGGCACGTGAACCCATGCTCCCCGCCCTAAATCATGTAAAGTAATGATATATTTTTTACAAAAATATTTAAATATATGTGTGTGCACCCATGCTCAAAGTATTATATGGTGTGATGGTTATTGGATGCACACCAGATTTTATCAATTTGCAAATTCTTCCTCAGTTAGTTAAAAGCTCTCTAGGTGAGGTTGTGAGTTTAAATCTTATGTCAATCTTGTTGTTTTTTCCTTTTTTCCTAGAAGTAGACGCCCACGGGATATTTTTTGCGTATTAATTAAGTACTTTTTTTTGTTTGGTTTATTCTTTTAAAATTTTCACACATTGAAATTCTTATTCTTCTTTTGTTGCTGTAAAATCTTATATGATTAAACAAAATGTGTATATTAAAACTAGTAGCAGTGTATGATGTATCATACAGTCAATGGGTTCAACTGATCTTAATATTTTCAACATAAAAAATAGATATAGATGTAAGAAAATTACTATTTTTTAAAAATAATAATTTTGAATTTATAATTCCAAAAGTGCAATGTATACACAATCGTAAGAACTAAAGGTTGAACCCATAAAATTTATATTCTGGATTCACCTCCTCTCAATTATGAACCCATCCTGTCAAAATCCTGGATCCGCCTCTGTCTACCCTTAATACCCAAAACCTATGATGAAAATGTCATCTCGGCCTTGCCCTATTCTCCACTTAATTTCACAGCTAAAATGTTTTTTTTTTCTTTTACAAAAGTGTATTTCATCAAATAAAAATTTCCTTCCAGACACACCGTCTCAGAGAAAGCTTAAACATGTTTCAGTTTTCATGCAAGGAACAGAAACACAATATACTACATGCATGGAGAAAAAAGAAACTATGACATGCAGGATTTTGATATGTGGAAATTTTTGAAAATCTGTACATTATTTATACATCACCGATATATGGTGTTTATGAAACTTAATTTTGATAGCATAAAGAAATGAGTATTGATTAACAAATCAAAAAAATTCATTAGCTTGGCTGATTAGAAGATGATATTTTTCTCTGATAAATAAGGCCAAACCAGAGAACATAAACTGAATGAGATTATTAATTAAAGATAAATTGACATTAGATAATAACACATAATATATAGAAATTGACAAATTTTTGGTCTTAGATTAGGTTTGGCAAAAGAAACCCCAAAAGTTTGGCATTTTATAGCCATATCCGTCGGCCAGTTCTAAATTTTTCATGAGCCATCTATTCGTTACTCTATTTATTTTTCTATGGGTCAAAATCTGCACTAGAATATTTAATATAAGATGATATCAAAGAAAGAGTCATCGAGTCGTCATCAGTCGAGGTCGACCAAGAAACAACGAGATTCATGGTCGAGATGTCAACAACGGTCGTCGAGGTTGAGCAAACGTTGACGAAGCTGTAACGGCTGTTTCGAAATAGAATATTAAAGAGAATATTCTAGTGGATGTTCTATGCCCTTGTGCTCTTAGGGTTTGTTAGAAAAATGTCTTATATAAATAGAAAAAAGACAATGGTGTAAAGGGGACATTCATTTTTGCGTTTGATAAAAGATTTTCTCTCTCTTACTACAATACAAACACTCCCTTTTCATCAAGATTCTTGCTCATATTATTCCACACTTTCCCATCAAATCCGAGAATAACTCGAACATTTTAGAATTTCTCTGTCACTCATCACTGTCAGGAGAGATAATCATCTAGTTCATCCTTTATTGGGTGAATCACTCCTCTTAGTTTCTTAAATGCTATTTATTGGTAGTTATCGCTATATTGTTGCTCATACTTTCTGGAACAGTTAATGCATATCATTGTCAACCCACCACTATCTGCCTAACACTTGTCATATTTACGGAACTCACGTCTAGAAATATTATTATTAACTAAATTAACCCATTATTATCTAAACTTAACTGTTTTAATCAAAAAGTTATATTTTTTTATCAAACAATCTTGAAGCCTATTTTTGAATTTGCGAAGTCATGTGCATTTGCATATTTTCCGCCGTTGTTTGATCATCCCATCTCCGTTTCTCTATCTTTTTCTTTTTCAGTTATTTCATTTATCTCTTTCCTATTTGCTAGAGCAAAATAGATCCTCTAGGAATTTATTATTTAATAAAAAACAAATCACAAGTGATGACAACAATCGTTACAAAGTCCAAGTACGATTTCGCAAAGTATAGCTCACTATTAGCCAAGGTTGAAGAATATACTTGATTTTTGTAGTTTTGATATATATATTTCGATATACACAAAAAATGAAATAAAGTTTTGATATATATATTATAATATACACAAAGAAGAAAAATTCAATTATATTATACACTTTGATATACAAAACAAGGCAACTAAAAATGTCTTATACATTATACAAAAAATAAATACATTTAATATACATTGATGTGTTATACATTGCGATATAAAAACAATACACTTATTTTTGTTGTGATAAACATTAATATAGATAGCAATAAATTTTAAACAACTATATCTATAATTTCATATTTTAGATATATAAAGAAGGAAAATAAAATTTTAATATTATTTTGATATATACATAGAAGGAAGATAAAATTGTGATATACATTATGATATACATATTATTGTTGTGATATACATTTGTTGGCTACCTGGTGCCAATATTTATAACTAGGACTTTTTTCTGCTAATAATAGGGAAACTTACACAAATGTCCCAAATAAATCTCAACTTACCAACCTCTAGCCATTAGTCATAGACTTACCAAAACTAGCCAATAAAAATTGAAAAACCAAATAATAGGGTTCTTTCTATCAAAGAATCACATGCAAAAATCACCTTCCATATTTTAAGTGTGATTAGCAACATTAGATACAAAACGGAAAGAAAATTTTATGGACGGGGTAGCAAATAAGGTGATGAAATACAAAAATCTATACAATATTCCAAAAATCTAAACAAAAAGGAACTTTTTCAATGGGTATAGTTGAAATTCATTGAAATTATATAGATAAGTAACAACAACAACAACAACAACAACCCAGTGTATTCCCACAAGTGTGGTCTGGGGAGGGTAATATGTACGCAGACCTTACCCCTACCCCGAGGGGCAGAGAGGCTGTTTCCAGGAGACCCTCGGCTCAAGAAGGAAACAAGTGACGATATATTAGTACTAGCAATAGACTCATAGTAAATAACATAAAATACACAACATAACATAAAATAACATAAATAATAAAATAACAACAGTATAAGGAATATAGGAAATACGAGAAAGAGGAAAGTATACTAATATCTAGAATATAAAGCCCTGCATCAGTAGCTGATCCGTAGCATCCTAAGCCTAACTACTAACTGTCTAGTCTGACTCTAGCGCGCTGTAGAAATATTCCCAACTTCTCCCCTAACCTACAACCTTAATGCTCGACCTCCACAATCCCCTGTCAAGGGCCATGTCCTCAGTAATCCTAAGTCACGTCATGTCCTTCCTGATCACCTCTCTCCAATACTTCTTAGGTCTCCCTCTACCTCTCTCGTGCCCACCACCGCCAGTCGCTCACAACTTCTCACCGGTGCATCAGTGCTCCTCCTCTGAATGTGCCCGAACCATCCGAGTCTTGCTTTCCGCATCTTGTCCTCCATGGGCGCCACGTCCACCCTCTCTCGAATAACTTCATTCCTAATCTTATCCATCCTTGATAAGTCAATATACAAAATTTGAGGAAGATTGGAGGTGATTTGGACTGGTTTTGTATCAAAATTCGTATTAAATTTAGTCCTAAATTATCAACAGGCCCTAAATTATCTCTTTTTTGAAATTCAAAAATAGTAAGCGATTCCATAAGGGATTTCTGAAGTAAGTTATTTATCTTATTATGTTATTATTAATCAAGGATTTCTTATATAGCTAGAACGACCCTCACAAATTGCGAATACTAATTTGTTAAGAATTAATCGGATTGAGGATATCGCGTCATCATTCGCTGGAATTGAAATATCTGCGAGATCGGGGTCACAATTTGTATCGGTTAAACAAATTGTTGGAATTCCTAAAGTAATACACTCTCGCAGGGCCGTATATTCTTCGTGCTGATCAACGATGATTACAATATCGGGTACCCCTGTCATATATTTAATCCCGCCCAGATATGTTTGCAAGCGAGATAATTGTCTTTTCAACATAGCTGCATCTCTTTTCGGGAGACGGTTGAGTCTCCCTGTTTTTTGTTCCATTCTCAAGTCCCTGAACTTATGAAGTCTTGTTTCGGTAGTGGACCAATTCGTTAACATACCGCCAAGCCACTTTTTATTAACATAATGACACCGGGCCCTTATTGCAGCCCACTCTACTGAATCAGCTGCTTTATTTTTGGTACCAACAATTAAGAATTGTTTTCCCCTACTTGCTGCGTCAAAAACTAAATCACAAGCTTCTGATAAAAAACAAGCAGTTCTAGTAAGATTTGTAATATGAATATCCTTACGCTTTGCAGAGATATAAGGCGCCATTTTAGGATTCCATTTCCTAGTACCATGACCAAAATGAACTCCTGCTTCCATCATCTCTTCCAAATTTATGTTCCAATATCTTCTTGTCATTTCTCCCCACACCCTCCCCTCCCCCCCCCCCCTTTTTTTATTCTTTTTCAAATAAAAAAGAGACGAGGAACCCTGAACTGAAATAAATAATTGTTCCGATGGAACCTTCTTTTCTACCGTAGATTGGACGTAGATACACGACCCAAACCATTATTCTTTTCTATTCTTCTGCGACACATGTATCACGCATGTATCTCAAACACAAGTATATATGGATATACATGTGATACACAATTGATACAAATATGATACATATGTGATACATAAATGATACACAGTGTGATACACATATCATTTTTTTTCATGTTCAACTTTTACTTCGAATTTTCAATTCAAACCACCTCAAAACTTCACCAAATCATCCCAAAACTGAGATTCAAGCTCCTTAAGTTGTGCCCAATCTATTCTAATAACTCCCACTTAAAATAAAGCAAAAATTTGATATTTTTTGCTACAAATAGCTAATTTGGCTAATATTAGTAATATTTTATCAATTGGCCAATTTTTGTAACGAGCTACTTATAAATGGACATAGTTGGTAAATTCCCCTAATTATATGGGGTACGTTGTTACACCATACAAAAATCCCATTATTAAACTAAAACGGCCCAATTTTATAATTAAGGAAGAGATTTTTTCCTTCCTATACCATATATGAAACTTTATTACCAAAAATGTGCACAGTTTCTAATTTACCCGCCCTGTCCATATTTTTCCTACAAGTATTATACCATTCATTAAATACTAATTATTAGTAGCTGAATCTTCCTAATTAGGCGTGCTAAAATTCAGGAACAGAATCTTCTAATTGATTTAGCCACAAATCAAATCTGTTCAAAAGCTCAATTCTTCGAAATCAAATCTGTTCAAAAGCTCAGATCTGTTCTTCGATATTTTCGCTTAAGACACAAATTAAAAGCTCAGTTCGTCGAAATCAGAAGCTCAATTTCAAATTGTAGAAATCAGTTCTGCAAAAGCTCTGTTCGTCGACATTCTCTCTCTATTTCTCAATTGCAAATTTCAGTAATACAAAGCAAATGAAAAGAGAGCATCAATTTCACCATTGACAGCCATTAAAAAGCTTGAAAGCTTTGAATTCAAATTTGGGTTTTCAAAAATCATTATTTGTTTGGATTGGGTGTTGTTGAAAATAATCGGGAATATGGTTTGGAGTTTATATCTCAATTTTGAGGGGTTTTGGTGAAGATTAGACTTGGTTTTGACTGAATTTTTGATTGAAACTCGAAGACATATTGCAGAAATTGTAGATAAATTGTAGATTATTTGTATTCTGATTGTAGATGCTTTATTTTCTGTTTTCACAAAAAAAAACTTTTACAAATCTTCTGAAAAACGCAATTATGTCAAAAATCCCAATTATGCTACAATTGAATGGGAATTGGGATATAAAAATTCAATGTATTTTGTAGATATTTTGTAGATAAATTGTAGATTATTTGTATTCTAATTGTAGATGCTTTGTTTTCTGTTTTCACAAATCCAAAACGACTAAAACTTCTACAAAATCTTCTGCAAAAAACGCAATTATGTCGAAAATACCAATTAAGCTACAATTGAATGGGAATTGGGATATTAAAATTCAATGTACCCAGTTTGTAGATATTTTGTAGATAAATTGTAGATTATTTATATTCTGATTGTAGATGCTTTGTTTTCTGTTTTCACAAATCAAAAACAACGAAAACTTCTACAAATCTTCTGCAAAAAAAAGTCTACAATTTAGTATAAATGTAGTAATTATGTAGATACCCTTACAAATAGTACTGCTTTATACATACTTAAACTGATTTGTTGTATATTTGTAGAATTTTTGTAGAAAATATACTAAAAGATATATTCTTTCAGTATATATCTAGCATATTCTCTGTTGCTAATTGATTCTGTTTTCATCTTATCTCTGACTAGAATGGTTCTGATGGATGTTTGAATTGGGAAATGTTAAGGTAAGATTTCCAGTTAATATTACCGAACATTCCCAAGAAATGCAGTATTTATTCACCAAAAGTTGCTACTGATTTTCCATCACAACTAATAGCATCATCTGGAATATATGGAAGAACCAAAAGCAATATTTTGGATTAGGCTTCAACGAGAAACTTATTGCATCGAAGAATGAATATTGGAGGAATCTGCATCCAAGAATGCCTGGATTAAGCACTTCAAATTCTGTTCTCATATAAACAAAGAAGAATTTTCAGATTCCTTTAATTAAGGAGTAAAAACGTACAATTAATTATGGTATAGAATTGGTAATTTGGTATACTAAGTGTAATTAAGTCAAACCTTAAACATTGAGGGTAATAAGGTTTTTTATGTGACATAAAAATGTAAAAATTCCATTAAGGAAAGGTTAGAAATATATGGGGTCATTTGCATAAATAGCCAATTGAGGCCACTTTTAAAAATTTTTTGGGCTTGGTAAAATATGTTTTAAAGAAAAATTCATCCAACTACATTTTTACAGGGATATCTAGCCCCTTTTTTGTGGAGTTTAGGAGACCTCAACCTTATATTATAAAAAAGAACTAGTACACGGAGGAGGACATACAATTTGACTATAATGAACTTCATAAAAGGGCAATTTTTGTATTAAAATTTATCAAAAGTGGTTTATTTCTAATAGTTAAGGGTAATTTTTACCATTTTCCGAATAAAGAAACAATAAGTAACATTAATTGGTATAAGAAATCATAATCCTAAATGAAGAAAACGATAACCAAAAACTAGTAAATCTATACATGTATAAAGTGTCAGACCCAAAATCCAACAAAGGTCGTGATAACGTCGGACACCGTTGTCAGGCAAGCCAACCATAAATACTTGATCTAATTCTCGTTTTAAATTTTTTGAAAACTATGATTTTTCCTTCAATTTAACTAGTAAAAGATAATCTTTACAAAATAAAAAGGTTAAGATTTCTAAATTTCGTGGCTTGCCTAGCTTCTACGAGCAGGCGCCATCACGACTCCCGAGGGGGGTGGGGGAAATCCGGGTCGTGACAAGTTGGTATCAGAGCACTAGGTTACATAGGTCTCACAATTCACGGACAAGCTTAGTAGAGTCTGAGGGATCGGTATGAAGACGTCTGTATTTATCCCCCAGAGGCTACCGAGTTAGGGAAAAAAACTTCACATTTGTTCTTTCTTGTCGTGCGGTTTGGTTTCTCAAAATTAAATGAATTTCTACTCTGTTCTTTCGCAGATGGCGAGAACACGCGCTTCCTCATCTACCGATCAGCATCCCGAGCCCCCAGCAGCAACTCCCACGAGGGGCAGAGGCAAGGCCGAGGCCATGCTAGAGGCCGAGGTAGGGATAGAGCTCAGCCCAGGGCAGCAGCCCCCGTAGTAGAGCCTCGGGTTGACTTTGATGACGAGGTTCCGGCTCCAGCAGTTCCGGTGGGCCCAGCTCAGGTCCCAGAGGGGTTTATTGCTACCCCAGTTCTTCAGGATGCTTTGGTCCGTCTAGTGGGCCTCATGGAGAGTACCACCAGGGCAGGTTTATTTCCTGTAGCACCAGCCGTCTCTCAGGCTGGAGGAGGAGCCCAGACTCCTGCTACTCGCACTACGAAGCAGGTAGCTCCCCAGTTTGAGACTCCAGCGGCTCGGCTAGTGGTAGCAGTTCAGCCGGGTGTGGTAGCTCAGACCGGCGATGCTGCAGCTATGTCTGCCGATGCCTTGTGGAGATTGGACAGGTTCACCAAGCTCTTCACTACTACTTTTAGCGGTGCATCTACTGAGGATCCCCAAGATTATCTAGACAGCTGTCATGAAGTTCTTCGGAACATGGGGATAGTTGAGACCAACGGGGTCGGCTTTGCCACATTTCGCTTGTCTGGATCCGCCAAGACTTGGTGGAGGGATTATTGCTTAGCTAGACCAGCAGGATCGCCAGCCTTGACCTAGAAGCAGTTTACACAACTATTTCTGGAGAAGTTTCTCCCTATCACACAGCGAGAGGCCTACCGGAGGCAGTTTGAGCGCCTCTGCAGGGATCCATAACTGTCACCTAGTACGAGACTAGATTTATTGATTTAGCTCGCCATGCTCTTATCATACTTCCCACTGAAAGGGAGAGAGTGAGACGGTTCACCAAGCTCTTCACTACTACTTTTAGCGGTGCATCTACTGAGGATCCCCAGGATTATCTAGATAGCTATCACGAGGTTCTTCGGAACATGGGGATAGTTGAGACCAACGGGGTCGGCTTGCCACATTTCGCTTGTCTGGATCCGCGAAGACTTGGTGGAGGGATTATTGCATAGCTAGACCAGCAGGATCGCCAGCCTTGACCTAGGAGCAGTTTACACAGCTATTTCTAGAGAAGTTTCTCCCTATCACGCAGCGAGAGGCCTACCGGAGGTAGTTTGAGTGCCTCCAGTAGGAATCCATGGTTGTCACCCAGTACGAGACCAGATTTATTGATACTTCCCACTGAGAGGGAGAGAGTGAGACGGTTCATTGATGGACTCATTCAGTCGATTCGTCTTCAGATGGCTAGAGAGGCTGGGAGTGAGATATCCTTCCAGGAGACGGCCAATGTGTCCTGGAGAGTTGAGATGGTTTTATCACGGGGGTGGTCATAGGGCAGACAAGAGACCCCGTCAGTCATGCAGATTCAGTGGTGCCTCGTCTGGAGGCAGGGATTCATATGATAGAGGCCATCCTCCTAGGCCTTTCTAGTCAGCACTCCAGGTTTCTCACGGTGCTTCGGGTGGCCATGGTCCTCAGATGCAGTATTCTGATCAATAGTCCTACAGTGCACCACCAGCTCCTATCAGTGCACCACCGCTTCAGAGTTTCCAGGGTCGTCAGCCCCAGCAGCCGAGGGCTTGTTTTACTTGTGGCGACACGAGGCACATTGCTAGGTTTTGCCCTCGAGCTTCGAGCAGTTCTCCGCATCAAGGTTCTCGCGCTATGGTTCAGGCACCAGATGTTCCACAGGCCGCCCAGCCAGCTAGAGGTGGGGGTAGAGGTGCTAGAGGTGGAGGTAGAGGTGCTAGAGGTGGAGCTTAGACCGCTAGTGGTGGAGGCCAGCCAACTGCAGGCCGTCCCAGAGAGGTAGATCAGAGTGGTAGGGCCCAGCCCCGATGTTATGCTCTTCTAGCCAGGCCTGAGGCTGAGGCTTCCGATGTAGTTATTATAGGTACTGTTCTGGTTTGTGATAGAGATGCTTCAGTGTTATTTGATCCAGGGTCTACATACTCATATGTGTCCTTTTACTTTGCACCGTATCTGATCATGCCTAGTGATTCTTTGAGTACTCCTGTTTATGTGTCTACACCGGTGGGTGATTCTACTGTGGTAGATCGAGTCCATCGTTCTTGTATTATGGTGATTGGGGGTCTTGAGACTCGTGTAGACTTGTTGCTTCTGAACATGGTTGATTTCGATGTTATATTGAGGATGGACTGGTTATCACCTTACCACGCTATCTTGGATTGTCATGCCAAGACCGTGACCTTAGCCTTGTCGGGCTTGCCTCGTTTAGAGTGGAGAGGGACTCCTAGTCATTCTACCCGTAGTGTTATTTCTTATGTGAAGGCTCGGCGTATGGTCGAGAATGGGTGTTTGGCCTATTTGGCTTATGTTCGCGATTCCAGTGCTGAGATCCCTCCTATTGATTTTGTGCCCGTTGTTCGGGAGTTTTCTGAGGTATTTCTTTCAGACCTGCCGGGTATGCCACCCGATAGGGATATTGACTTTTGCATTGATCTGGTTCCGGGCACTCATTCCATTTCTATCCCGCCGTATCGCATGGCCCCGCCTGAGTTGAAAGAGTTAAAGGAGCAATTGCAAGAATTGCTTGAGAACGGTTTCATTAGACCCAGTGTTTCGCCTTGGGCTGCGCCGGTGTTATTTGTTAAGAAGAAGGATGGGTCAATGAGAATGTGTATTGATTACCGGCAATTGAACAAGGTTACAATCAAGAATAAGTATCCGCTGCCGCGGATTGATGATTTGTTCGATCAGCTTCAGGGTGCCAAGGTATTTTCAAAGATTGACTTGAGATCTGGCTACCATCAGTTGAGGATTAGGGCATCCGATGTCCCTAAGACAGCTTTCCGCACTCGGTACGGGCATTATGAGTTCTTGGTGATCTCATTCGGGTTGACTAATGCCCCAGCAACTTTTATGGATTTGATGAATCGAGTGTTCAGTCCATATTTGGACTCGTTCATGATAGTCTTCATTGATGATATATTGATATATTCCCGCAGCCAAGAGGAGCACAAGCAGTACCTTAGAGTGGTTCTTCAGACTCTGAGGGATAGTCAGTTATATGCTAAGTTCTCGAAGTGTGAGTTCTGGCTGAGTTCAGTTGCATTTCTGGGTCATGTTGTATCAGCAGAGGGTATTCAGGTTGATCCGAAGAAGATTGAGGCAGTCAAGAACTGGCCTAGACCAGCATCAGCTACAGAGATTCGGAGTTTCTTGGGATTGGCAGGCTACTATCGTCGGTTCGTAGAGGGGTTTTCATCTATTGCAGCCCCGATGACCAGGTTGAACCAGAAGGGTGCCCAGTTCAGATGGTCGGATAAGTGTAAGGCGAGCTTTCAGAAGCTCAAGATAGCTCTGACTACGGCACCGGTGTTGGTTTTGCCCACAGGTTCAGGGCCTTATACAGTTTATTGTGATGCATCTCGTGTTGGGCTTGGAGCAGTGTTGATGCAGGATGGCAAGGTCATTGCCTATGCTTCGCGACAGTTGAAGATCCATGAGAAGAACTATCTGGTTCATGATTTGGAGTTAGTAGCCATTGTCCACGCATTGAAGATTTGGAGGCATTATCTGTATGGCGTGGCATGTGAGGTATTCACGGATCACAAGAGTCTTCAGTATTTGTTCAAGCAAAAGGAATTGAATTTGAGGCAGAGGAGGTGGTTGGAGTTGTTGAAAGATTATGATATCACCATTTTATATCATCCGGGAAAGGCCAATGTGGTGGCGGATGCCTTGAGTAGGAAGTCAGCCAGTATGAGCAGTTTAGCTTATATTTCGGTCGGTGAGAGACCGCTTGCTTTGGATGTTCAGGCTTTGGCCAACCAATTCGTGAGGTTGGATATTTCTGAGCCCAGCCGTGTGTTAGCTTGCACAGTCGCTTGTTCTTCATTATTGGAGTGTATCCGTGATCGGCAGTATGATGATCCCCATTTATGTGTCCTCAAAATAAATAGCGATGTGGGACTGCCATATTAAAGTTCAAGAAGAACTAGGTGTCCTAGTTCAATTAGAGAAGGAAGAAGTCAGGCGGCCTTGATAGTTTCCATGTGGTGTAGAAATTTGGAGAAGCCGACAACAGCAGGAATTCTTGCAGCTGAATCTGATTATGATTTATGAATCCTATGTTTACTTGGTTTGGTAGTAGGCAGCGACTATGGGGTTGAGAACTCGAAGGTAATTTGTTGGGATAATAAGAAAAGGTAACTTTAGTTAAAGGAGTTCCATCTACTACTACGCGGACAAAAAGTTGTGGAAGGTAATCATGACTCAATTTATCTAATGTGAGCTCCTCTTAGTATGTTGCTTAGTCACGTGGATTAATTGATTGTAGGTGGAAGGTTTCATGTTAAAGTGTGATAACTTTGGTCAATTTGGTAAGCAAATTATAATTGGTTGCGCTCAACTATAAATACTTCAAGCCCCGTCTTTGAAAAATTAAGAAGTTAATATTTGTACAAGTCTTGAAGTAGGGGCATTTATAGGCATATAAATTTTATTAGAATTAAATTTATTAAATAATTTAGACTATATTTAAATACAAGATATATATTAGGTCAAATAAATATTGTGGGCTAATATATTTGAATTAATTATATAAGTCCAATACATATGGATTAAATAAATAGGTCCAAATCTATTGGGTTAGCCCATTTAATTGGCTAAAGTGATGAGCCCACTTTATTAAGCCCAAGATATCATCTTCCTAGAGGCCAAGTCTGGTGTCATATGACGTGGCATGCCAAGTCACACAGAAGAGCCAATAGGATCATGCCACATGTTAAAATGACAAGGCATGCCAAGTGCCAATGAAACCGCGCCACGTGTGCAAGTGACATGTTCTGGCCAATCAAATGCGGCCTTGTCACACTTCAATTTGATTGGTCAGAAAGAGTTTGTTCTTATCATACATCTTCCCTCCCACAACTATAAATAGGGGTCTTCATAACCCAGAAAAGACACCAAAAGTTATAACAAGAAGCAAGAAAGAGCTCGTCGATCAAACGCTACAAATTTCTCCACAAGTTTCAAGCTTCAAGCAATCAAGTTCAAGCTCAAGAACGAAGACCAAATCAAGTTCAAGTCCAAGCAATCAAACTCAAGCTCAAGAACAAGATCATCGTTCGTGGCAACAACTACATATTCAAGATCAAGCTCAAGGGCTTTTGAATTTATTTACTATCGAAAAGTATAATCAGAGGAATCGTAGAGATTGCACATTCATATTATTTGAAATCAAATACTACAATTGTTGCAAAAAATTTCGGTCTTGTTATTTTCTCGAAGCAAGTTTTATTGTCTACACTGTTTTGTACAAAATTTGCATTTGTTATATCCTCCAATAAAAATCATGCAGCATCCTTGGCAACATCCCTTCCAAAAGCTCATGAGTAGTTTGTGCACATGCTTTAGCCGAAATGGATGTTGGGTTCTTTCTAATAGTTAAACTAAATTTAATGATTCATATTGTTTTTAAACTTCTTGAATTTCAACTGTGTCAATTGAAAAGCCAGATTTGGCAGTGATATTTTGATTATTAGTTATATTTATGTGATGTGCCGCTATATATGAAGTCCCTTTCTTTTTCTCTCTTTTATATGTATAGATGTTGATTATGAATGTATATATTGGATTATTTTATTCATTCCCAATTGAAATAGATTTTTAGGATGAACACAATTTTTTTTTTATTTGTTGACAGAGTTATAACTTATAGGTGCTCCTCGGACCAAACGAAGTTTGCATTCAGCAGTAAACCAAGAAAATGTAAACAATGACGATGGGTTGCGAAAGCTCTTTAGCCGAGACAAAAATTTGAAGCTTTTCATCTCAATGGCCTTCATCTCTACTATATAGGGTGTTGGCAAATATGGCCAAAAAGATGTTATAATAATCTTCGCTAGTCTTGACAAATCCTGTAATTACTGCAAAAAAGAAAAAAGAATTATATTGGGACAAACTCGCTGTGAGTGTTAAACTTTTCTTACTCTGGTCTTGGTTAGTCACACATCTAATTTATGTGAAAAATAATTATTCGAAGGCTAATAAAGATTAATTGCTCATTTTTGGTAAAATAAAGTTGATAA
Organism: Nicotiana attenuata; assembly: GCF_001879085.1. Classification (NCBI taxonomy): domain Eukaryota; kingdom Viridiplantae; phylum Streptophyta; class Magnoliopsida; order Solanales; family Solanaceae; genus Nicotiana; species Nicotiana attenuata. The sequence continues at coordinate 60,967 of NW_017671233.1, forward strand.
AATGGAATGTCTTAAAAAATAAAGCGAAGCGCGGACATATTCTCTAGTTATTACAAAATCTTGGGACCGAGAGAGAAATATTATTTTACCTTTTGAAACTGTGAGTATATTTTGTGTTAGACAATTTCATTCTTTCTTGAAAAAAAAAAAAACTTTTTATTACGTTAGGTATAAGTTTTTGGGAAAGGAAGCCAATAATTGATTCCTCTCTTGAAAAGGTAAATCAGGAATTGAGAACAATTTAATTCCTTGCTGAAATGTAGTACGGAGTATCTCTTTTATTTAGTCAAGGAAATTGAGGAAATATAGTTTTACCTTTTTTTATCTAAGTTAGGAATCTACTTTGTTTCGCCTCAGTTAACAAGTTTGATCACTATGTACCCTAGTTCGGCGAGCATGGACAGTAGAAGTAGTGTCATCCCATGGTCCGATCTTCCGAAAGAACTTGTAGAGAGGATCGGCAGTTGCCTCAACACCTATATTGACGTCCTTCGCTTTCGTGCAGTCTGCACAACATGGCGTTCTTCGCTTCCTCCTTTCAAAAACTCTCCTCCTTTACCTCTCCAATTGCCCTTCCACAACATCGAGCCTGACGAGCTTGACTATTTTGTAAAAAGCATTGATTTTTATCTCATTGAAAGCACCATTTATCTTTTCCAACCCCGTGATGGCGCTTCCATTGCTTCATCCTGCAGAGGCTGGTTGGTGAAAATTACACAGACGGTAGATGGAAAATTTTGCTTTCTGCCAACCATGCAAGAAGTTGTGATCAGACCAATCATTTTTCTATAATGGCAATTGTTCATACGGGTGAGTTAATTTATTTAAATGCGGGGGATGATAAGTGGACAGAATTAAAAGATGCCAGTTGCTATATTGTCGATATTATTTTGTATAAGGGGAATTTTTATGCTGTTGATCAATATGGCAAGACCATAAAATTTGATTCCTCGTTTAATGAGACTGTAGTGTCTTCCATCTTATACGATGGGGACAGTAAGAAGCGATTGGTGGAATCAAGTGGGCAGTTGTTTTTGATTGATATAGTTTTAGATGATAGGGCGAGCCATCCTGTTAGTCGTAGAGCCCTTGAAATTAAAATATACACTACTAGAAATCCGCCTAAAAGCGACCGCAAAAAGCGATCAGAGTTGGTCGCTTTTAGGCTAAAAAGCGACCAAAAAGCGACCAAACGGACCTGATAGCTATATTGATGGTATCTAAGCTAAATGGACCAAATAATCCGGATATTGACTATAGAGACCAACTTTGGTCGCTTTATTAATTTAATAATATAAATTTGACGACCATAGTTGGTCTCTAAATATAAAATACTTTTTCTATTTATTTATTATTAATCATTAAGAAGCGACCAACTTTGGTCTCTAATCCAAATATTATATTTTAAAATCTGGAAACTAGAGACCAGGGTTGGTCGCTTTTTTATTCAATAATTTATTTATTTTATTAAACTAGCGACCAACTTTGGTCCCTAAATACATGAATTTAATTTATTTTTTATACTTAAGCGACCAACTTTGGTCGCTATATCACCAGAAATTTTATTTTTTTAATGAAATAGCGACCAAGTGTGGTCGCTTTTTGTAGAAATCTGGGTAAATAGCGACCAACGTTGGTCGTTATTCTCCAGAAATTTATTTTTTTTGAACGTGAAAAGCGACCAAATAGAGACCAAAGTTGGTCGCTTTTCTGTGTATTATTTTGGCAGAAACTGCCTGTTTTGGCAGCTACACCACCTGCCAGTCATACCAAAGCCCTAACAAGCNGACCAAATAGAGACCAAAGTTGGTCGCTTTTCTGTGTATTATTTTGGCAGAAACTGCCTGTTTTGGCAGCTACACCACCTGCCAGTCATACCAAAACCCTAACAAGCAACAACAACAACAATTCAAACAACAATTCCAATAAGAATACCAAACAACAACCCAAAAACAACAACAACAACACAAAAACAACATTAAAAGCTACATTAAAACCAAGAAAGTGTAAATTTCAATAGAACTACCAAACTAAGTTAACTCTTATTACAACCCAATGGAAAACAAATTGTATTTGTCTAGTTCAAATTGTCTAAAATTCATTGATTGTTTGGTACATCATTATCATCACCCTCTGATGAAGTTTCATCATCATCACGGTATTGAGAAGGGTCTATTTGTCGATGACGGGAAGAATGATCACGGGGAGGACGGGAGGAACGGCCACTTGGAGGATGGGACGAACGAGCACGGGGACGGGCAACCTCTGGCGATGATGGCCGAGACCGGGGAATCGAAAAAGATCCAGCTAGGAGATTTTTGATCTGCTCTTGCATGCCCTGGCACTGAGCGACCACGCCAATGTACTGAGCATCTCTAAGCTTTTCTCTTTCCTTGGACGCTTCTAGCTCGGATGTGAGCTTTGTCACAGTCTCCCGCATAGCGGAGAGGCTCTCCCCATCAAGTTGCTCGGCTTGCGAGGAAGTCCCTATTCCTTGCATTCCACACCTATAGCGATGGAATGTCTTAGTAGGAAGGCCGTATACCTTCCCCCATTTTGGACCGCCTGCAGCCCGCGTCCATAGTCTTTCAACATCCTCGACCGAAAGTTTGAATGGCGCGCCCGACTCATTAGGTGGCTGGCTGCGTATGAATTCCTCAGCTTCAACTCTGAAGCGATCCTATAAGAAAAAGGATCATCTACAAAGCTATTCGTTTTATCTGTATTCAGACCAAAAGCTGACATAGATGTTATGGGTAGAATTCTTTTTTTTTTCGAATTTTTAAATTGAATTAGTATTTCAAAATTTATATAAAAGTAAATGAAAATACTTAATGAAAAGTGAAAACTTACATGTACAGTCGAGGCTCGTCCCTCGACCCACCTTTCTTCATCCGTCTCTTTCTTCTTCTTCATAATATGAGTCTCCTTGAATAGCTTATCTTGGTTCATCGGACGGCCCAACTTCTTTTCCTGAAAACTCATAAATTTTAATTAATAAATAGAATAGATATACTTTGAAAATTAAAATAGATTAAGCAATTACGTACCATTCTTCTTTTTATTGTCCCCTGGCTGACCGCACCTCCAGTGTGCAAGGATCCTCCCTTCTCAGATGCACGAGCTTTCTTTCCCTTTTCGCTCTTCTGTAAGAACTCTGCAGTAAGCCATTGCCTTTGCAAATCATCCCAAAACTCCTGAAGCAACCAGCCAGGCTTCTGGTTCAGCTGTCTAGCTATGGAGAAAGAATGCGACAACCGCTTGCGAGCTTTGAGATTAAAATTTGCAGCCACGTCCGCGCTATACTGGTGTTCCCATACACACTTGCTCTGTATTTCAAAAGTTAAATATTATATGAAAATATCATAAATATAAATAATTATACTGCTTAAAAGAACATTTATACCTTAAATTCATTGAAAATTGCCTCCTTCAGTGAGAATGGGAATTCACGCCAAGACGCATAAGGGGCATCATAAAGCTTTCTGGTTGCTTTGGTGATTATCCTCGTAGTAATATTACTCGGGAGGAACCTGCAATTTAATAGATAAAACAAATTAATATCTTAGTAAAAATTGTACAAAAAAATAAACATAAAAATAACAAATAACTCTTACCCATCACCCTCAGAGACTATGATGATCCTGCCATACTGATCATAATGCACCTCCTCGTCAGCAGCAGTAGCAGCATCAGCATCATCGTCCGAAACATGTGTATCAGAGGCATGTGTGGAAGGAGTAGGGGGGTCAGAGCTACTATCCCGCAAACGAAGGCCTCCAATAGGTGGAGTCGCTGATGAAGATAGATGTGATCCCTGTGACTGCGACATAGCTGCACGGATCGCAAGTGGCTGTGATACTGACTGCTGTGACTCGACTGGCTGTGACGCTGATGGCTGTGACCCATGTGGCTGTGACATGGATCGATGCGATCCATGTGATGCTGCTGGGTGGGATCCATGTGGTAGTGAGGCAGGTGGACTGTATGTCGGACGCACCGTCCGATGCCCCTGTGAAGAAACACCCGGGGTCTGCACGAAGGTGTAGGGCTGGTGATGTTGTGGCAGCTCAGTATAGCCATGGGGTAGAGGCTGTGGCATAGTAATAGGCAAATCAGAAGAGGGTGTAAAAGATTGATGAGTAGTATCTTCTACCCTCCTCTTTTGCTTCCTAGCCTTATCTCGACCCCGAGAACCACTACCTTCATTGTTACCTCGACCCTTGCCTGTCATCTGCATAATATAATACATATTTAGATTGAAACATATAAGGAAACCATCTATAAACGAGAGTTATCGAAGAAACCAACTTTTTAAAGCTCATCGACGTATTCTTCCTCGTCAGAGAATTCTTCTTCCTCACTAGTTTGAGCTTCATCAGTTGATTCTTCTTCCTCGTTTTCTATAATTCTTACTTCATTTATATCAACTTCTTCCAATATGTGTTCAGGATGTTCCAAATCATTTTCTAAAAGTTCGTCCACTATTTGACACTGGAGATATCGTTTTGATATGCAACATCCAACACATTCTCGACTTCGACCCTACCTACAGGCTTAGTTTTGATTACAACCCACCAATCGGACTTATTCTGCCTCAATGGATAAGGAGCATAATACACTTGCCTAACATTATGTGCAATTATGAAAGGATCATAGCGATTATACTCCCTCGTATGATTAACCTCAATTATGTTGTATTGATTGTGTACTCTCGTACCTCTTGTTGGATTTGGGTCAAACCACTTGCATCTAAAGAGAATAATTTTCTTAAATGGCCAACCTGAATATTCTAGTTCTATTATTTCTTTGAGCACACCATAATAATCAATATCTCCAACTTGGTTGCCATCACCACCTTGAACCCACACCCCACTGTTGTTGCTTTTTTTATTTTTAGAGCAACCCTCTGTATGAAACTTATAACCATTCACAACGTACTTGGAATATGTTGTGACCTCAACACCAGGTCCCCAAGATATATCTTTCAAAAATTGATTTACATCATTATTTGGATCATTTACCTACATATTGTTAACAAAATTCATAAGTTAGCATAACTTCCAAACATTGTTTACCTACATAGTGTTAGAATATTTTAAGGATATACTTACAAATTGTTTGAACCACTTATCAAATGCCGTATATACAACATCTTGGCCAAATTGACCCACGAAGTGACGGTGACACATCAAATATTTTTAGTAGTTGCATTGAGATGTAATCACAGTAAATTTTATATTTTGATAACTATTAAATCAATACTTACTTGAGAAATGGTACTACTTCGAGGACAATTTAGCAACACATGAAGTGTAGCTGACTTGAACTCCATATCACTCAAATTTCTCTTTCTACCATCCTTAGAACATCGGCCTGGTTGATTGAATATGGACATAGGCGAATATAATGGATCATTCATAAGGGCGACCGTGTGCCTGTTGGGCCTATTCCTAGCACATGGCACATTACTCTCAAAATAATAAGAACAAAAATGAGCAGTTTCCTTTGCAAGATAAGCTTCGCATATAGATCCTTCAATTCTATTCCTCTGCTTAACAAATTGTTTGCATTTGCCAATTGTCCTACATAATTTCAGGTTAGCCAAGAACATTCAAATAAAATAAAAAATTATATATGGACTATAATATTACCTCTCAAAGGGATACATCCATCTGCATTGAACAGGCCCTCCAAGTTGTGCCTCGTGTACAAGGTGGATTGGAAGGTGTTCCATCACATCAAAAAACCCACATGGAAATATCTTTTCCATCTTACCCGAAGTTACACGAATGTTCTGATCCATCCGGCGTAGGTTTTCTTCCCTTAATGTGGAAGAACACAAGTCTTTGAAAAACAAACTAATCTCAGTGATAGGTTTCCAGATTCTTTCAGGCAAACCAGAAAACGCAATAGGCACTAAGGTCTCCATGAAAACATGACAGTCATGACTTTTCAAATGGCTCAACTTCCCTGCCTCCATATCAACTTTTTTCCCAAAATTGGACGCATAACCCTCGGGCATATTCAATTTCGTTACCCAATCACAAATCTGCCGTCTTTCGTCCAAAGTGAATGTGTAACTTGCTTTGGGCTTGAATAACTTACCATTGTTTGTTGTCTGCAAGTGTAATTCAGGCCGCCTGCAATATTCTTGTAAGTCCATTCTAGCCTTCGGGTTATCCTTTGTCTTACCTTTAACATCCATCACTGTGTTGAACAAATTGTCAAAATAATTCTTCTCAATATGCATGACATCAAGGTTGTGACGGAGAAGATTATCCTTCCAATAAGGCAACTCCCAAAATATACTCTGTTTGGTCCAATTATGAGTAACACCGTATCCGGGGAATCTATGCGGTGGAACTTCAATAACTTTACTGAAGTTCTGGACCCTCTCCCAAATTTCATCACCTGAAAGTATCGGAGGTGGATAATCATATTCCAGTTTATTCTTTTTGAAAGCATTTTTCATTCTTCTAAACTCATGACCCTCAGGCAAGAATTGACGATGACAATCAAACCATGATTGCTTTCGGCCATGTTTCAAAGTGAACGCTTTACTATTTTCCATGCAGTAAGGACAAGCTAGCTTCCCAGCAGTCATCCACCCAGACAACATTCCATACGCAGGAAAATCATTAATTGTCCACATTAAATTAGCACGCAAATTGAAATTCTGCTTGGTTGATATGTCATATGTTTCAATACCATCGTACCACAATTGTTTTAGCTCATCAATCAAAGGTTGCAAATATACATCTATCAAACTTTTCGGATTACGTGGACCGGGGATAATACAATTTAAGAATATATATGGACTAGTCATGCACAACTCGGGTGGTAGATTATAAGGTGTAAGAAAGACAGGCCAACATGAATACGGTATTGCAGATACAGAAAAAGGCGTGAAGCCATCCGCACACAGACCTAACCGAATGTTCCTTGGTTCACTAGCAAAATATGGATACGTCCTATCAAAGTGCTTCCAAGCTTCTCCATCTGAAGGATGGCACATAACACCAGGTGGTCTTCTATTTTCAAAGTGCCATCTCATATGAGGAGCAGAACTCATCGACGCATATAACCTCTTTAGCCTAGGTATAAGAGGTAAATAATGCATCGCCTTGATAGCGACCATCTTCCCGCTGGAAAGCCTCTTGAAACGAGGCTTTCCGCAAAATTTACAAATGCTTAAATTTGCATCATCTTTATAATATAACATGCAACCATCTTCACAACAATCAATTCTCATTGACGAAAGTCCTAACTTAGAAACTAATCTCTTTGCCTTATAGAAATCACCAGGTAATTCGATTTCCTCGCCAACTAGTTCACGCATAAGGTCAATGACAGAGTCCATGGCTCCTTGAGAAATATTCCAATCAGATTTCATACTTAGTAATCTAACTGCAACAGACAACTCAGAGTGCGGACGACCTTTACGTAGTGGACGACTAGCTTCCTCTAGCTGTTCATAAAAACGTTTTGCTTCATCATTAGGAGTTTGTTCAACATTTTCGTTGGGATCACCCCCAAAGTGCATTCCAAAAGCATTCGCAACCATATCATGAATTCTGGAATCACTATTTCTATTCTCCCTCGACCTACTACTTTCACCAAGAACCATGTTATGAAATATCCCATCGCTACCATCCATCTCTCCATGATAAGTCCACACAAAGTAATTCGCT
>NW_017671233.1:70630-134776 GCF_001879085.1 Nicotiana attenuata
ATACTTAGTGCATAATATAGCGTAAGTACATATATTATATATATATATGAGCTATATTCGATACGGTATTACCTAATACACTTATACTTAGTGCATAAAGCGTAAGTACATATTATATATATATATATATATATATATATATATATATATAAGCTATATTCGACACAGTATTACCTAATACACTTATACTTAGTGCATAGTATAGCGTAAGTACATATTATATATATATATATATATAAGCTATATTCGATACAGTATTACCTAATACACTTATACTTAGTGCATAGTATAGCGTAAGTACATATATTATATATATAATAAGCTATATTCGATACGGTATTACCTAATACACTTATACTTAGTGCATAATATAGCGTAAGTATATATATATTATATATATATGAGCTATATTCGATACGGTATTACCTAATACACTTATACTTAGTGCATAATATAGCGTAAGTATATATATATTATATATATAGACACACACGCCCGCTTCGTAGTACTATTCATCCCTTGTATTACAAAAGTATTAACGACTTACATTTATATTATTTACTTAGTAAATACAAAAGTGATTTTTAATTTTGACCATATAGAGACCAACTTTGGTCGCTAACTGTAAATGAATTTAATTTAGCGACCAAAGTTGGTCACTAACTGTACATGAATTTAATTAAGCGACCAAATTTGGTCATTAAATTTTAATCAGATTTATTTATATTTTATATAATATTTAAATTAATAATAAAAATTATTAAATGTTAGAACTGGGTCCCACCTTGGCGACCAATGTTGGTCAAATTTTGAATTATATTTATTTATATTTTATAATTTATTTTAAATAAATATATATTTATTAAAATATTATAATTGGGTCCCATGTTAGCGACCAATGTTGGTCGCTATCAACTTATCCTTCAGTTAGCGACCAACTTTGGTCGCAAGTTTTAAATTATATATATTTATATTTTATAAGTTTTATAAAATAATAATAAAATTATTAAAAAAAACTTATGTGGGTCCCACTTTAGCGACCAACATTGGTCGCTAATCTCAGTATATCTTTGACCAAGCAAGTCTGACCAGTCCAGTCAACAGTTTGACTAAATTTGCGACACAAATAGCGACCAACTTTGGTCGCTAAAGTATTTCAAATATTTTTTTTATTATTTTCGGCAGTTTGACGACCAACTTTGGTCGCTTTTCTTAACAGACCAAATTTGGTCGCTAATCTTTGGTCGCTTTTTACAGGAATTCTAGTAGTGATATCGTCTGGACGAAGAAAAACATGTGTGGATTACAGTGAGTACGTTGGGTGATAGAATTTTCTTTGCTGGTGATGACTGTTGCTTCTCTGTTTCTTCACATGATTTTGGTGATTACTGCAGAGGAAACTGCATATACTTTGCAAACATAGGTATTACACGTACGGGGAAGTATTACAACTATGGTCGCTATAAAACTTTCCGTGGTTATTCTCCCAATAAATTTGGTCCAGTTGTTGGTGAGGGTGAGATTGAGGATCTCAGTGAATCAGGTGGTCTTGGTAAGGAACTGGTACGTAGATATGAAGGATTACATCATAATACGGGTGTCTTTACTGTAGAAGATGGTAAGCTTGGTTCACTGTTATCATGCCTTGAATATGCAGACATTTTCTGGCCACCACCATCTTGGCTTAATCAAGCTCGTTCAGATGCTCTAGTGAGTTTTCAAATCTCATTCCCTAATTTCGTTCTGCAAAAATCTATGTACAGTAGTCTATTTAGAAGTGTTTGCCTAATTGATATATACAAAATGGTTAATTTGTTTTCGTTTCAACTTTGGCTTTACAGGAAGTTGCTGAGTCGTGATTCTTTTATTTTCCTTTTGGAATTGTATGCTCATTTGAGTTTCTTATTGGAAAAAGAAAAAAAAATGCTGAATTGACTTAATTTTCAGGATGCCATAACTTCTGCATCATGGATGACTCAAACATTAGGCGAAGAGCTAGCTGATGTGAAAAAGGAGTTGCTTGATCTTGCCTTTTCTGGATCAAATTTCAAACCAACGAATCCACTGGTTAGTCACGGTTAATAATCTGTGTTCGAAACTAGAAAACCAGAGAAGTAAGAAATGTTAGTTCAATAAAACAAAACGTAAAATAATTTTCAAGCTCACAAATTGCTTGTGTGTCCTTAAGGAATTTAATTCCCTCACTGTTGACCAAGGTTATGAATTACTTCCTTCCATGAGTGAATGGAAAAACTATTCTGTGACACAAGCAATTGAAATTATAGAACTTCAATGAGCTCAACAAACGGAGCAAATCACAGTCAGCAATTTGTTTATTTTGGAAAAGCAATGCTACAATGAAGTAAAAAGGGGAGAAGTTTTCAGATTTTACTTGTATAAAAAAAGAGCTACGCCTCTAAATTTATAAGCAATGAGAGGGTGAGATGAAGAGGTGCAATTCAAAAAGTAGCTCTTCCATTTCTCAGTCACACCCATTCACGAAACCTAACGGTCACACCAGTAATGGATCATTCCTTTGTTATCATTATATTCTGATTCAAGCTTTTGTCGTCTATAATAGCTTGAGGCTTCTCTTGATCCGACGAAAGAGTTATCTAGATTGTTAATGGAGCACAAGTACGAGGAAGCATTCACTGCAGCCTTGCAAAGAAGTGATGTGTCTAATATTGTACCGTGGTTATGCTCTCAGGTAGATGCTGTTTGCTTTTGTCACTTTTTTGGTTTTCTTGTAGTTGGTTTAATTTGTGATAGCAATTAGCCATCCTTGAGGTATTTCTTAATTTCTGATTGATGCATCTTGAATCATTTCCCATATATATATATATATATATATATATATACCAGGAATCTTGTCGATGAATCCTCTCCCTTTGAGTGAAGGAGTACTTCTTTCACTTCTTAAGCAGTTGGCCTGTGATGTTAGCAGGGAGACATCCCCTAAACTGTCCTGGATGAGAAATGTGCTATCTGCCATTAATTCCTCAAGTTTCTGAGCGCGGAATTAAGATGAGTGTGTTCCTTTGCAGGAAGTTGCTGAGTCGTGATTAATTACAACCAACTCTATTTGCTCAGAATTAGTAAGAAATCTTCACCATGTTTTTTCCTGTTTCATGACATGATGTTAGTGCTCTCTGTGGGAATATCAAATCTTCTTTTGTTTCCTTTTGCCTAAGCATCTGCTGGATAGAGTTATTTGAGACCTATATTGACCGGGGATAACAAGTAATCAATGGTCTGAGGTGCGCGTGATGTGATATAAACTATCTCGAACACCATATTTTTTCTATAAAAAAAAATGTTTTCTTGAAGTATTTTTATAAGATTACTCTTAAACCAAATGAGAAAAATGACTAGTGCCGTTTTGGTTTAAATTTTATTTTGTTTTTTTTAAAGGCGTTTTATGACAGTTTTGTTTATAACCCATAAATACCGAAAGTCATGTCTAGGGTTGGCAAACGGGCAGGTCGAGTCGGATATAGGACGGGTTGGAAACAAGTAATGCAAAAAACTGTTAAATTATCTGACCCTCCTCATATTTAATATGGATAAAAAATGGGTTAACCGACGGATAATATGGCTATTCATATTATCCATGGCTTCTTAAATATGATCACGTTTGAGAGAATTTCTAGTCTTTATTGGCACCTTTGCTCTACTTATTTATTCGCTGCATTAATATAATATCTATTTTTGTAGCGGGAGCTTAGTGCACCGGGCTGCCCTTTTTTTTTTATTAATATAATATCTATTTTTGATATTTTAAAAAAAATACAAAGCATACCGCTTACAAAAAGTTTAAATGTGTTTCAACTTTTAAGAAAGGAACAAAAAACTAGTCCTCGCTATCAGGGGCGGAGCCACCTCAAGGGAAGCGGCGTCACGCCACACCACTTCGTCGAAAGAATTTAATAAAGGCAAAATACCTTAACACCCCCTAAACTTGACACGGATTATTACTTACAGTCTTAAATTATTCGTGGTCTTAATTAACCCGTTCAACTTGGCCTTTTGAGAGTCATTACCCTCTGGACGCTAATGTGGCAAAGAGTGTGGGTGCACTCTGATCACTTCCAACTCCGCACTACTAGTAAGTAGCAAGAGAGGGCCGCAATAGCTTTTACTCGATTTTGGGTCGGGATCAGTATCCACAGAGAGCTAGAATTGGAATCGAGTATCTATCTACTTTAGGATTGCGTATGTGCTCTTAATGGGTCTTCTATTCATTTTTGGGTTTTCTATAGAATTCTACTTTTAACAAACTACAAATTGTAAATTAAACTAAGAGTTAAATATTGCAAGTTGTATCTAATGGTTTAAAAGGCACTAGGGTAGTGACTTCCGCCTAGGTGGTCAATCGATGGGTACTTGAGTCTAAGGCATCTTTGACATATTTGGGGAATATGATATAACCGTTGCACTAATTTACCCGCTCTACACCTCTCGGTGGTTCAAGTGATTTTGCCCAATTGACTTTCTCAAGACCAATTGGGTATGCTAATTTGCATAAGCAGCAAAGGTTCAAGTCGGGTATTACTCTCTCGAGGTTTAAACCTTTAATTGGGGCTACCAATTTCTTGAGTACGCCCCAATTCCTTGTTGGGTCAATTTCGGAGACTTAGGTTCTCTTTCTCAAGAAGAACCCTAGTCAACTAAGCACAAACTAGTGTTTGCAACCACTAATTCAGAAATTAACCATGAAATTGACCCAAATAACAAACACCCATAATCAATTTAGCCCTAGAACACAAGACCCATCAATTACCCACACTAGGGTTGAGCCACAACCCTAACTAATGGGTCTAGCTACTCATATTCAAAGAAGAAAAACAAGAAATAGAAGAAGATAAACTCATATTAATTACTTGCTAAGCTAAATACAAAGATTCAATGATAAAAAGTAAGTAAAAATTGCCCAAAATAGCTTAGAAAAGTCGTCTCACGAGCGCAGCTTACGTATTACAATATCTGATACCCTAAAAATGGAAAAAGAATCTATTTATACTAAGCTGAAAAATCTGGACAAAAATGCCCCTGCGGGGTTAGTGCAGACCGCACAAAATGGACCGCGGTCCGCATTGGCTTTGGCCTTCAAAAATTGATCTCTCTGAACTTGGGCTCCGCGGACCGCACAGAATGGACCGCGGCCGTGGAGGCTTCTAGCGCGGCCCGCATAAAGTTGATCGCGGACCGTGGCGGCTCAAAACTCAAAAATTCAACCTCTCTGAATCTTGGCACCGCGGACCGCAGAGAATGGACTGCGGCCGCGTTGCCTTCAGTGCGGGCCGCACAAAATGGTGTGCGGCCGCACTGCCTTGAAGCCTGAAATTTCCTTCTCTGAATCTCCCAGTGCGGACCGCACAAAGTGGTGTGCGGCCGCACTGGGCCTGTTCTGCATGAGCTTGCCTTGTTTTTGGCACTTGTGCAAGTTTCGCTCCCTTTGAGCCGATCTTTGACATTTTGTCACTTTGTTGATCAAACCTGCAATCAAGCACAACTTGTGAGCCTTTTGGGACTATTTTGTATGAATATTTAATCAAAGCATAAGCCAGAATGAGTATAAAATGCGTCAAAATCCCTAGTTATCAACTCCCCCAAACTTAAGCTTTTGCTTGTCCTCAAGCAAACAAAATAAGATCCACCCTTTAAGGGAAAATTCAAGAAATTTTCAGCTGTCCTAAAGCGACCTCAACTAGCATCAATTGGGACTAACAATTGCCCTCAATACAAATGAACCATTAACAACATTTACTCTTTGAACAACCATGGATCAAGTGCGACACAAGAGCATCAAGAGTTGACTCAACACATCAAAGAACTCTTTCAATTACTTTGGTCATTGTGGAACCCAAACTCACACATCCTCTCCTCTCCCTAAGCAAACCTCACCTTTAGAATAGTGGCACACAAAACGAGGTTAATGGGAATTCACTCATCTCTCTCAAGAAAAAGTCACAAGTCCGGCTCTAAGTACCATATGCTTGCCCCTTATGTGAGTATCCACTAATGTAGGCTTCATTCCACTCAAGATCATATAGGGCTTTTGTGGAGATATTGTGAAGGCTTTTGGTTCAGGGTAGGGAATATTTTGGTCTAGTTGGGTTCCACCTTCCCTTAAGCACTTCTTTTGATTCATTTGGCATCCATTCACTTGACTCTTTGAGTCATTTTCACTTCTTTCTAAGGGGTTAGAGAGACACAATGTCACTCTTTCTTATGCAATTCAAACCTTTTCTCCTTTTTCAACTTTTCACGCCTTTCATTCATTGCTTTTCTTGAATCCCTTTTTATTCTTTTTCACATTGAACATTCTTTTTGTCTTTTTGCTTTTCTTTCTTTTTCATTGCCTTTCCTTTTCTTCATTTTTGTGCCTTTTTTACCACTTTGTTGCAATCCTCGTCTCTTCCCCCAAACTTATATTTTTGCCATGTGCTAAAGGAAAGATCGGGTGCCAAGAGAGGGTATCTTTTAGAACGGGTATAGGCTTGTATCATGGTTCTTGAAAGAAAAAGGTCTAAGGCTCAAAAGGGTTAACTAGGGATCTTATCATTGGTAGGCTATGGGATTTTTTAAACTATCATTTGGATCAAGGAGAGCCTATAATCATGTCTTAAGTCAAAATTCACCTAGGATTTCGCCTCAACAAACATTCAAGGCAAGTTCTAGACCAATGGCTCGGGACTTGGACTTGCAATTCAATTACTCACCACACAAGCTAAGGGATTGCTAAAGACATAGAGTCGGGGGCCCACAACGACCTTATATACGATTTGAGCACACAATGGTCCCGAAAAATCACTTGATGATTATCGGCCAACGCAAGAGTCTCAAGGTCACAACTTTCACCATCCTAAACACAACAGTTTATTTTTTACCATAAGATCAAAGGCAAATGTGCTAGGACCAAGTGAAGCTTTGCTTGAGGCACCCTTAACTACTAACTACTGAAAACCAAAAAGAAAAAGAAAAACGGACTCAAACCCTTAAGAAGGTTGTCACGCCATCCATCATTGGGAAGAGCCACCCGGTTCACACAACACTCCACCTTTGAAAAGAACCGTGGCATTAAGAAAACCAAAGGCTTATTTCAAACTCCAAAAAAAAACTACGAATCACAAATAAGAAGCTAAAAACGAAAAAATTTGCGGAAAATAGAATGGATATATACAAGAGGGGAGTTGAATATACAATGGATGGGATGAATATATACAATGAGATATAACTTTATATACAGACCTAAAGTGAAATCAACATGCGATAAATGTAACTAAATATCAGAATTATATACAGACCAAATATAAAAAGATAAAGAAAGCATAAACATGTCAAATATATACAATCATCCAAAATGTAGGGCCTACCCTCTCAAATGAAAGCTGGCATTGTCCCCAATGCCAACTAGTCTAAATAAAGCATCAAAAATAGGAGGGAAAGGATATAGAAGACTGCCTAAGGCACGTCTGTCTGCATAGGGTCATGTGGGGTCCCTGGGTCCTTTGTGTGCTCGGGAACCTCAGACAGGTTCCCGGTGGTCTGCTGCTCTGCTGCTGGGACCTGGGTTTGTGTAAGGCCCCGTGAATTTTTCTACTCAAAACCCGAATCTCGTAGTGCCAAGTTAGGATCAATTGTTAGAATCTCATTTAAAAATCAAGAACCAAAGCTTTATGGAAGGGTGCAAAAATGCGGTCGCATACCAGGTATGCGGACCACAAATCTGCCGCAAAATGAGTCAGTGGGTTAGCTAATTTGAGGTTAAGAATGCGGTCCATTATGCGATCGCACAACCGATATGCGGACCGCATAATCGTCGCATAAATTCCTCGGGATTTTGTGAAGGTCAGCTCTGCGGTGCATTATGCGACCGCACAACGGGTATGCGGACCGCATTTTCGTCGCATACCCAAACAGAATGTTCAGGTTTTGGGAGCCTTTTTGCGGTCCAATATGCAGCCCGCATTTCCACTTTGCGATCGCAAATGCGACCGCAGATCCGACTCGGGGCTCCAATTTTCTAATTTTTAACCCGACGCCCCTATCGTTATATTGGGTATTATAGCTCATTTTGAGCATTTTCTGGACATTTCTAGAGTGAGGGAGAGGGGTCTAAGTGAGAGAAAGTTCTCCCCATCAAATTACTCCATAGAATCTTGCTAAATCCTTGAAGCTAATCAAGTGAAGGCTCCTAAATCTTCATCCCAAGAGGTAAGGCTCCATCACCTCAGCTCATATTTGTATACTTAGCTATATGGGGTCCTTAGGAAAGTAATTCGTGGGTATAAAAATGAATCTCTTGCATGCATACCACACCATAGGACATTGGAAAGTAGTAAACTAAAAAGATGACAATTGGGNCTTAACTACTAACTAACTGAAAACCAAAAAGAAAAAGAAAAACAGACTCAAACCCTTAAGAAGGTTGTCACGCCATCCATCATTGGGAAGAGCCACCCGGTTCACATAACACTCCACCTTTAGAAAGAACCGTGGCATTAAGAAAATCAAAGGCTTATTGCAAACTACGAATCACAAATAAGAAGCTAAAAATGAAAAAATTTGCGAAAAATAGAATGAATATGTACAAGAGGGGATTTGAATATACAACGGACGGGATGAATATATACAATGAGATGTAACTTTATATACAGACCCAAAGTGAAATCAAAATGCGATAAGTGTACGAAATATCAGAATTATATACAGACCAAAGATAAAAAGATAAAGAAAGCATAAAAATGTAAAATATATACAATCATCCAAAATGTAGGGCCTACCCCCTCAAATGAAAGCTGGCATTGTCCCCAATGCCAACTAGTCTAAATAAAGCATCAAAAATAGGAGGGAAAGGATATAGAAGACTCCCTAAGGCCTGTCTGTCTGCATAGGGTCATGTGGGGTCCCTGGGTCCTCTGTGCACTCGGGAAACTCAGACTGGTTCCCGGTGGTCTACTGCTCTGCTGCTGGGACCTGGGCCTGGACCTGGATAGGCTCTGGAACTGGTACATCCTGTGGCTGACTGGAGGAAGTCTCCTATGGGTCCGCCAACTGGATGATGGCATCATCGGCTCTAGGAATCATCCTCCTCCTATTCGAAGGCCTCTGTGACTGCTCTGGATGTGGGTGAGCTGCTGGGACTGGCTCCTCGAGCAATAGGTCTAAAGGCAGGTGATTTGCCTTCATTCTGTCAACATCTGCACGCAGCTCCTTCACGGACTCCTTGGAGGCCCGTGTCTTCCTTAGCTTCTTATGCTCCTTAGCAAGCTCCTTGAGAGCCTTGCTATGTGAATCCACTGCCTTTGAGAGCGCAGTCTGAGTGTCAAGGATCTTCTTTTGGTTCTCAAGTATCTCTTTGAGCGCACCTCGATCGACTGGGGTACCTGTGGGGCTGGGGGAGCTGACTGAGCCTCTACAGTGGTAGTCAAGATAGACAACTTGGATGACGCTGTGGACATCCAGTTGTTGATATAGGCAAGAGCCTGGCTCAGTCGTTGGGCAGTAATGTGATAGGCCGGGGAAGATGGAATCTCCGGGCCTGCTGGGGTGGATGGATCGACAGGAATGGCTGTGGATGTGGATGGACCGGGAGGGATATCTGTGGAGGTAGAGGTGGGCTCAGCAGGAGCCACTACCACAACAGGCTCGTCAGACTGGCCAGTTGACGCAGTAGTTGTACCTTTGAAACTCTTGCTCTTGGGGTTATCATCTCCTTGCATGTTGTACCAGGAGAAGGAGGCCTTTTCTTTGACTCTGACATCGTAGGGCTTCTTGTCCACCTTCAAATCCCGAAAGTACATGGTGAGGGTGCTGGGGAAGGGATAGTTCCGATCATGCTCTGCACCGACGATGGAGATAATCCTCGACATCACATTCCCCACATTGATGGGGTACCCTGCCATGATAGAAGCACCCAGCACAGCCCGGGGAAGATGAAGGGTTTGGTTATGTGTCGTGGGGTCCAACCTGCTACACACAAAGGTCTCCCATCCCCGTGCTTCAAAATTCAAAGTCCGTCTCAATATCTTGACTCTAGCAGTCAACCAGTCAGGGGTGGTACCTGGGATTGCCAGGTACTGTGCTAGCCAGGGACGAACCTCCTCGCCCATCTCCAACTTCGCCATGTACAAAGTTTCATCCTCCTCATTGAAGCCAAGGTATTCGTTAAGGTATTTCCCATCAAACAACACTGTCTTATTACGAACCTTGGTCACTTTGGAGCCCTTTTTGATGTGGGCTACATTGCAGTAAAACTCCTTGACCATGTGTTCGTTGGCATCTACACACTTCTCCATAAAATGTTCCCAGCCCACTCTAGTCCTAAATTGCCTTTGCACATTGGGGTTGAGGGGTAAAAGATCGTTGTCAGTGAAGCTCCTCTCCGGTATCAATTTTCTCACTGGCCACCACTCCCTAAATTTGTGGTATGCCACCTTATTTACGAACTTATCTCGCCAAACCTCCGGCTTCCTCGTTCTATCTAAACCCCCAACCCTTGGTTCTCCTCCTTCTGTAACTTCCTCAGCTCCCTCTACTTCCCTCTCACCTCCTCCTTCACCCTCTCCAGATAATGAAGCTGTAGGAGAGGTGGAGTATTCCCCACTACCTGCTGCTGAGCCCTTAGACGACTCAGAAATGAGAGTAGTTGGTGCTTGGGTAGTGGGTGATAGTGGAGGTGTGTCTCTTAGTCTAGTTCTCTCCGGTCAGTCTTCCATGTATTCTGGCACGGAGTCTGAAGAAATGTCCCTTGATGGTTGATACTCACTCCCCGAGGAATGGGAAGCAGCTCTGTCTGCAGCTTTGATTAGTTTTCTGGTCCTTTTTATGTTTTCCCGAGCTTGGGGAGTGAGTTTTATCATCTTCTTCTTCCCTCCCCGGGAGCATTCTCCTCTGCCTGGTTGTTTACCACGTTGTTTCACCATTGTCTGCAATCGCAGTTCAAATATCTTGTTAGTATCAGTGTAATCAGTTAAGAACAAAGTAGCAGAAGCAGAACAAGAATTGTTGCAGACATGTTGCAGAAGTACCTAGTGCGGACCTCACAAAATCAACCACCGTGGCCGCACTAGGGACTCCGCGGACCGCACAAAACCTACTGCGGTCCGCACAGGAGTGGGGTTCAGAAATACAGCCTCTGAATCTTGGCAGTGCGGTCCGCACAAAATGGACCGCGGCCGGACTACGCAAAGTTCACCTTTTCAGATTCCATCAGTGCGGTCCGCACAAAATGGTAGTGCAGACCGCACAAGGGCACCGCGGACCGCACAGAATTGACTGCGGTCCGTACCGAGTGCCCAGTTTTGGCACCAAACTAGGGTTCGTGAAATTTTGCTTTTAAGTCCAATTATCCACCTAATTAGAGGCCCTAAATGATTACTCGGTGCATTACACTAACTAAGTCCTCATGAATCAGAATTAAAACCAATCTAACCTAGCAATTGAATTAATTACGGGAGGGAGAAGAACAGAAGTTAAGAGAAACAAAAATTAACAAAAGTAAACAAGTATAATGAAGATTATGGTACCGGATAATGAGATGAAGTGAATCAAGAAGTTCCAATCAATTAATTACAAGCAAAGTACGTGATGAACAGTGTTTTCTTAGGTCTGAGAGTGAAGGGTTCGAAAAGGGTAAAAGGAGGCCCCCAAGGTCTATTTATAGAGAAAACCCTGGGGCCCATTCTCACCTACCAGTGCGGACCGCAGAAAATGGACCGCGGTCCGCACTGCCCTGTTCTTGTTCAAGTTTGAGAAGGCAGCCCTCTACGGTCCGCACAAAATGGACTACGGTCGCAGAGGCCCACCGCGGACCGCGCAAAATGGACTGCGGCCGCGGTGGAAAACTTCAGAGAGTTCACTTCTTCACCCTCTGCCAGTGCGGTCCGCACAAAATGGTAGTGTGGCCGCACTGCAAACTTCAGAGACCTGTGTATTTTTTCAATTATGTTCTGCACTGCATCAACTCAACCCTATAACATCTCACAACCAGTTAGCCCAAAAATCATTCCTATACTACAAAGAAAACAAGAAGAAAAACACATGGGTTGCCTCCCAAGAAGCGCCTGATTTAACATCGCGGCACGACGCATGTTACCATCCAATCATTTGAAATGAACAACAGCCACCACATGACTATCATCAAACTTCCAAAGATAATGCTTGACACGGTGCCCATTCACTCTAAAGACTTCACCATTTTTGTTTTTCAAATCAAGAGCATCAAAAGGGGTCACCAACACAACTTCAAATGGTCCACTCCACTTTGATTTCAGCTTTCCCGAGAACAACCTTAGTCGAGAATTGAATAAGAGCACCAAATCTCCTACCTTGAACTCTTTGCCCCGAGTGTATTTGTCATGAAGATATTTCATTTTATCCATATATAGGGACGAACTAGAGTAGGCATGGAACCTAAATTCATCAAGCTCATTGAGTTGCTCCACCCGAAGAATAACAGCTATATCCCAATCAAGATTCAACTTCTTCAAGGCCCACATGGCCTTATGCTCCAACTCCACTGGTAAATGACATGCTTTCCCAAACACCAACCGGTACGGCGACATACCAATTGGGGTCTTGTAAGCGGTCCGGTAAGCCCATAGAGCATCATCTAACTGTTTAGACCAATCGGTCCTATTGGCATTGACAGTTTTGGACAAAATGCTTTTGCTCTCCCTGTTAGACACTTCAACTTGGACACTTGATTGAGGATGATAAGGCGTAGACACTTTGTGGTTGACACCATACTTAGAAAGCAAGGCATCAAAAGCTCCATTACAAAAATGCGATCCTCCATCACTAATAATTGCCCGAGGTGTACCAAACCTTGTGAAATGCTCTTCTTCAGAAATGCCATCACACTCCTAGCTTCATTATTGGGCAAGGCCACGACCTCTACCTATTTTGACACATAATCAACCGCTACGAGAATGTAAGTGTTTCCACATGAGCTGACAAAAGGGCCCATTAAATCTATACCCCATACATCAAAGATATCAACTTCAAGAATTGTGTTTAGAGGCATCTCATCTTTCTTGGAAATCCCGCCCGCTCTTTGACATTGATCACACCTTTTTACTAGATCACTTGCATCTTTGAACAAGGTTGGCCAATAAAAATCACAACTCAGAACTTTCGAAGCCGTCCTCGCCCCTCCATGATGGCCACCATAGGGGGAGGAATGACAAGCCTCTAGGATGCTAAATTGCTCTCCTCGGGTACACACCTCCGGATCACGCCGTCGGTGCAAATCTTGAACAAGTATGGCTCATCCCAATAGATGTCCAGACTATCCCGTTTGAGCTCCTTCCCTTGGTTAGAAGAGAGCTCACACGGGATGATGCCAATCACAAGGAAATTAGCAATGTCCGCAAACCATGGCATATCACACATCGATACAGAAAGTAGTTGCTCATCGGGAAATGTATCATTGATCTCTAGGCCATCACACTGCCTTCCTTCCTCCTCTTAGCGGGACAAATGATCCGCCACTTGGTTTTTACTACCTTTCCGGTCCACTATCTCCAAATCAAACTCTTGAAGTAATAAGACCCATCGCATCAGTCTAGCTTTGGAGTCTTTTTTTGTCATCAAATATCTAAGAGCTGCATGATCGGTGTGCATTATGACTTTGGCTCCCATAAGATATGGTCGAAATTTCTCCATGGCGAACACAATAGCCAACAATTCCTTCTCAGTCACTGTGTAGTTCCTTTGAGCCTCATTCATAGTCTTGCTCGCATAGTACACTGGATGAAATATTTTGTTCACTCTTTGACCCAAAACTTCCCCAACCGCAACATCATTCGCGTCGCACATGAGCTCGAAAGGCAAGCTCCAATTGGGTGCGGTAATGATCGGGGTGGTGGTCAACTTATGCTTGAGAAGTTCAAAGGCTTCCATACATCTCTCATCAAACACAAACTTGGTATCCTTTTCTAGCAACTTGCAAAGAGGATTCACTACCTTCGAAAAGTCCTTGACAAACCGCCGGTAGAACCCCGCATGCCCAAGAAAACTCCTCACCCCCTTGACAGAGTGGGGGGAGGAAGCCTTGAAATCACCTCTATCTTGGCTTTGTCTACTTCAATCCCATGCTTTGAAATTTTGTGGCCCAACACTATGCTCTCTTCAACCATGAAGTGGTATTTTTTCCAATTTAGCACAAGGTTGGTGTCTTCACACCGGGCCAAAACTCTATCCAAATTTCCCAAACACTCTTTAAGTGAATCACCAACCACACTAAAATCATCCATAAAGACCTCCAAAATGTCTTCCACCATATCGGTGAAAATAGCAATCATGCATCGTTGGAAAGTCGCCGGAGCATTGCACAACCCGAACGACATCCGCGAGAAAGCAAAGGTGCTATATGGACAAGTAAAGGTGGTCTTCTATTGGTCCTCCGAAGCGATTAAGATTTGATTATACCCCGAATATCCATCCAAAAAACAATAAAAGGCACGCCCCGCAAGGCGATCAAGCATTTGGTCAAGGAATGGCAAAGGGAAATGATCCTTGCGGGTCACCTTGTTTAGCTTCCGGTAGTCCATGCATTCCCTCCATCCGGTAACGGTCCGAGTGGGAATAAGTTCATTGTTGTCATTTGTCACCACAGTCATCCCACCTTTCTTTGATACACATTGCACCGAAGAATTCCACGAGCTATCGGAAATAGGATACACAACCCCGGCATCCAACCATTTTATCACTTCTTTCTTCACCACCTCTTGCATTGCCTCGTTCAATCTTCTTTAATGTTCCAAGGAGGGTTTTGCATCATCCTCCAAAATGATTTTGTGCATGCAGAATGCGGGTCTTATTCCCCGAATGTCGGCCAATGTCCATCCAATTACTTTCTTCCTCCTTTTGAGAACCGCCAAAGTGGCGTCTACCTGCAAGTTAGTAAGGCACGAGGAAAGAATAACGGGTAAAGTTGAATTAGAGCCCAAGAATTCATACCTGAGGTGTGGAGGTAGTGACTTCAACTCCAACACCGGTGGCTCCTCAATTGATGGTTTGGTTGGTGGAGTTTTCCGATTTTCATGATCCAAAGACAATTTTCTGGGCTCATAGGAATAAGAGCCCATCCCATGTAAGGCATTGTCACACCTCTTTTTTACACACCCACCCCGAAGGATAAATGTATAAGGGAGTTTTTCCATTTAAAGTGACATTATTCGAAATGGAATTATTTATTTATTTTTAAAGTCGCCACTTGGGATAAGATTGGCTTTTGGTGTCCCAAGTCACCGGTTTAATTTAAATCCCAAATCGAGGAAAAATTCGACTTCCCAATTGGAGTCTGCGAACCAGAAATTCTGAATAAGGAATTCTGTTGACCCGAGGGAAGGTGTTAGGCACCCCCGGATCCCGTGGTTCTAGCACGGTCGCTTAAATTATTATAAATGGCTAAAATCTGATTTTTATACATGTTTAAACCTATAGTGCAATTTTTCAAGATTATTTGCCGCTTTTAATTTATTTTTTACGAAAGTGAACGCCGTTTAAGAGCGTGCCTTTGGATCACGTCACATGAAATGCACCCGGATCCTCAACACCTCTTATCCAACGTTTTAGGATTTGGATTTGGGTTGCGCGAAATGCGTACCCGTATTTAAGAAGGTAAACTTATTAAAACGTGCCTATAGCGACTAGCGGATTATCATCTTTGCAGGGAAAACCGTGAAATTCGCTAAACGGCACGTCCCGAATTCTAAGCATGTTATTATAAGCAACTAATGAGGGCCTCGCTATCTATGCAATTTTATTTAGCGAGGTTCATCTCGTTTTATTATTTTATGGCTAACCTAAAGTAGACTAAGATTTTCTATTCATTTCCGTCTTTAAAGGGGCCTAATTAATTCACATTTATAAATTCGGGTCTCGAATTCAAGTCCGAATTCAAACAAAAGGGGAAACCCTCTTAATTCGAACCCGCCACCTAATTCGAAACCTAAATTTTATTTGCAAATTATTTCCCGTATTCCTATGTATATCTTTGAAAAAGGATTTTTTAACTTGAAGCATTTGTTGGGCCTTGAAACGTGAGATTTCCAGCATTCACTGGGCCTTAAAAGGAATCCAGGAATAAGAAATAAATAGTTTGTTCTATGAACTGTTATAGCGCAACTGGGCCTCAGTGTGAGCCCAATTGGCAGGAGACTCCCGCAATAGGTAGATGGGTAAATACCAGTCCACAAATACTAGGATGATTCTTGTATAACTGGACCTAGCTTGCACCACCCAAATGTTATATTGGGCCCAGCATCAGATTCGAACATATTCTGGATCTTCACACAGTGAGTAAAATTGAACATTTAGCTTTTTACAAACTGGACACAAACTTTAGAGGATATCCAAGGATTTAAACTAGCATAAATCTCGCAATGGTCTAATGTTTATTGTACAAGATATGATCACGTATTATCACTTAATCCAAGATATTAAACCCACATAAATTAGTTCGAATCTATTATCAAAACAGTCCAAAGTAATCTAACGACAGTCCGAAATAGTCTAGGAACAGTCCATGTTATACAGTCCAAAGTTCATTCGTACACAAATTAGAATCAAATCATCTTAAACTTTCATATCTACTTAGCTATTACTACATAACAACCAAAGTAAGTACAATTTAGGAATCAAATGTGCAAGCATCTCTTTATTTCATCTCCATTTATAGTTACATCAAGCCGAATTTGAGCATGTACCTGGAATTTGAACCAAAAATGGAAGAGGAAGAAGTCAGCGGTAGTAAGCAGTAGCAGCTAATAGCCAAGCACTAGCTCGTACGCAGTCCAACAATAACAGAAACAGACCAGAATCGAGATATGAAGGACACGACTCCAATAACCACGTAGCAGACTAGATTGAACCAAGACGAATTGAAACTAAACTTAGGAGGAGATCTCTGATCTTCAGCAACTAGAAATAACTCAGAACATACTGATTTGATCTCGAATTTGAGCAAAATTAGATTAGAAAACAAGACCAATCTTAAAACAATATAGCAGTGTCTTCTTTTACTGGGCTTCTTTTTTTTTTGTATGTTTTCTTTTGATTTTTTGCAGAAATGAGATCTAAAAGTAACTTGAACTTCAGGATTCAGATTTTTCTTTGAAATTTTCAGAGGTCCCCTCTAACTTGTTGAACAAGGCAGTGTATGTGCCTTTTTATAGGCAAAACCTAAGGTTAACTTCAGATTTTAGTTTTCTTTTTAGTCCCTTTCTTATTTAGTTTCTTAGTCCCTCATTTCTAAGACTTATTACCCAAGTAACAACACTTATTTCACCAAAACTACACTAAAGTCTTGTTCTACAAGGTCCTATACCCATTACAATTCCCACACTACCCTTCCCTTACCTTTACAATTACCATTCCTAATAAAACTACCCTTTTCCATACCCAAGCTACCCCTGAAATTCCCTTGGAATTACTAGCTAACTAAACCCTCTTACTTTGAACCACAGTCAAGCAATTTTAAAACAGTTATAGCCAAAAAATCAATTTCAAGGCCGGATCCAAACTAAATAATGGGACTACCAGTCAATTGACTCTCACAAAATCAGTACCAAGACTTAAACTAGCCCGGATTAACGAGCAAATCAGAAACAGACCTAGAACTAATCAAAATTTCTAAATTAATAACATGAAACAGGAAAGAACTGAGAACCCTAATAGAAAACTAGAAGAAAGGAAATCTTACTTAATAAATTTTATTCTGATAAAATCACACTAACACATAGCTAACCAAGATCACAACAGACTAATAACCAGGCACAAAATCAAAACAAACATTAACGGAAATTAAATGCGTATCGGAGTAGAGGTTTAACAAGTATGAGAACAAGAAACAAACTAAACAAAATAAAGAAAGGAGAACCAAACTTAACTGACGCTCGAGACTCTGCCACTCTCCGATCTGACGTTTGAACCAATCCGGTGACATTCGACCACCACTGACGCTGAATTCCTCATGAGGAAGACGAAAGGATCGCGTAGTATTAATTTGAAGAGGTTTGGGGCAATTAAGGTTTTGGCCGGAAACTTTGAATCCATATTCGAGAAGTTCCGGCCATTTTTGAGGATCAGGGCCTTGGGGGTTTGATAGAGGAGGTCGTGGTGGTCTTATGGTGTAAATTTGGTGGGGTTTGGTAAAGGTGGTATCCTGGCCAGAAATTTCGATCTAATATTCGAGCATTTTGGTTACGATTTGAGGGAAACTAGGTTGGGGGTTGGAAAGAGGAGGATGAGAGGATTGAGGGGTGTAATTTTTGAGTGATTTGGAGCTTCGCCGCCGCCGGCGGCGATTTCCGGCCGGCGGCGGACGGTGGCAAGAGGGTGGAGATACGGCGGGGTACGGTGAGGTACGGTGGGGTACGGTGGTGGTGTTACAGTTGTACGAGGAAGATGATAAGTGTTCTTGAGTTCATACAATTTTTCGGACACTTTTATTAAACCCCTTGGACTAATGAGGACCGTTAGATGATGGGGAACGGAGGGCCACGATTAATTGGTCTAACATTATTTCAAAACGACGTAGTTTCTCCCCTATACTACGTCGTTTTAAGAGCTTTTGGACCGGGCAGTTGGGCTAGTTTTGGACAGGTTTCAAGTGTGCAAATTTTGGGCTTTGATTTGGGCTGGGGTGAATTTAGCCCAAATTCCTTTTTTTTGATTTTGTTTTCTTGCTTTTGTATTCTATTTATTTATTTATTTATTTTGGTATTTTAGTATTTATTTATTTTTTCTGGTTTTATAAAAATGCTAGAACAAAACAAAGACTCAATTAAGCTATTTAAACTTCCTAAAATTACTTAAAAAACTCTATTTAGAAATAAAACGCAACAATTAACAATTAAGAGCGCAACAGCCTATTTTTTGCAAGTTTTCTTTAAACTTTATTCTAAATCTAATTAATACCTAATTAATACTAAATTTGTAAAAATAAAAATCCCTAAATGCATGTGTGTATTTTCCTGTATTTTCATATTAAAATGCAACCAATTAACACCAAAATTCACACAAAAATTCACAAAAATTGTAAAATAATAAAGAAATCAATTATTTAAAACTTTTGGAATTAATTTGCTTAGGGCAAAAATTACGTGCTCACAGGCATTGACACACTCCACTCTGCTTGCATCATCATTAACATCAAGATTTAATAGCACGGCCTCAAGGGGATCCTCCACATTGATCATAGCACTGGTGTCATCCACAATCACAGCTGTGACAAGGTCTACAAATATGCACACCTCGGTACAATTGGGTTGCTTCATAGACTTGCACACATGAAATACCACCTTTTCATCACCCACTCGGAAAGTGAGTTCCCTTGCTTCCACGTCCACTAGAGCCTTCCCCATAGCAAGGAAAGGTCTCCCTAATATGATTGGGACCTCATAGTTCACCTCGCAATCCAATATCACAAAGTCCGCTGGCAGGATAAATTTGTCCACCCGGACAAGCACATCATCCACAATACCCAACGGTCGCTTCATAGATCGGTCTGCCATTTGCAAATGCATGGAAGTTGGCCTCGGGGGCCCAATACCCAAAGTCTTGAAAACTGAGAAGGGCATTAAGTTGATACTTGCCCCATGATCACATAAAGCTTTGGCAAAGTCTGCACTACCAATAGTGCAGGGGATAGTGAAAGCACCGGGGTCCTCTAATTTCGGAGCCATTGAATGTACTATAGCACTAACTTGGTGGGTCATCTTGATAGTTTCACAGTCCATTGATCTTTTCTTTGTAACCAAATCTTTCATGAATTTAGCATAGCCAGGCATTTGCTCCAAAGCCTCCACCAAAGGCACGTTGATGGATAAGCTCTTCATCATGTCAATGAACTTTTTCAATTGATTCTCACTTTTCTGCTTGGCTAGCCTCTGAGGATAGGGTGGAGGTGGCCTTGGCAAAGGAGCCTTGGCTTTTGGCACAACCGGCTCCGGCATGTCAATCACGTGTTCCCTAGACGGGTTCACAGCCTCTTGAGTTTCTACCTCGGTCTCATTAATGTCAATCCTCACTTCATTGTTCACATTGTGATCAACCACATCTTCAACTACCAAGGGAGCTTCATCTTCTTGCAAATCAACATCATCATCAACCACTTGCTTTTGTTTTGAGGCATTCACATCATTCACATCACCGCCTCTCCCACTTATTGTTGTAACCGCCATGACATGATTGTTCCCACCCTTTGGGTTTACTACCGTATCACTTGGTAGAGCACCCTTCGGGCGAGTATTCAACGATTGAGAGATTTGGCCTAATTGCACCTCCAAGTTTCTAATAGAGGTATTGTGGGAAGCCAACTGTGCATCCGAATCCGCGTTCTTCTTCATCATTTGTTCGAACATCATTTCAATTCTACCCATATCATTACCCGAAGAACTAGGACCTTGAGAAGGGAAAGGGGGTGGATTGTTCGGTTGTTGGTACATAGGGGGCCTTTGAAAGCCTTGCCCCCGGTTTCCTTGGTTCCCATTGTTCCATCCACCTTGATTTTTATTGTTGCCCCAACTGTTTTATTACCATTCCAATTCCCTTGGTTGCCTTGATTGTTGTTCAGATTGCCCCAGTTGTTGTTTTGATTATTGTTCCCCCAATTACCACTATTGTGTTGTTGATTGCCCCAATTTCCCTGGGGTCGCCACTGTTGTTGGTTGGAGGAGTTGCCTCCTTGGCCTTGATAGTTATTCACATATTGAACCTCTTCATTTTGCTCATCATAGCCATCATTTTGAAACCCATCACAATCATCATCAAATTGCTCAAAATTCCCTTGGTTTTGTTGCCTTCTTTGCCTTCTCTTGTTGACAAGCATATTAACACCTTCCATGGCATTCACTTGGCGAGGATTTTGGACTTGTTGCAACTGTGCCTTAGCCAATTAATTCATAGTAGTTGTCAACTCCGCTATAGCTTGCCCATGGTCATGTAATTCCTTATGCAAATGAATAACCGTAGGGTCACCTTGAGGAACATTGGCTCTACTTTGCCATGCAGAAGAAGTGTCTGCCATCTCATCAAGTATGGAACAAGCTTCATCATATGTCAACTTCATAAAATTACCCCCGGCCAATTGGTTCACTATGCATTGATTTGTAGTATTGATGCCCCGGTAGAAAGTTTGTTGCAACATATTCTCCGTCATGTCATTATTGGGGCATTCCTCACCATCGTTCTATACCGCTCCCAAATCTCATGAAAAGGTTCCGTGAGCTCTTGCTTGAAGGCCAATATCTCATCTCGAAGTGCCGCCATGTGCCCGGGTGAGAAAAATTTAGCAATAAACTTATCCGCCGACTCATCCCAAGTAGTGATGGAATGGTTTGGGAGTCTCTCGAGCCAATCCAATGCTTTCCCCCGAAGTGAGAAGGGGAAAAGCCTCAACCTAAGAGCATCCTCAGACACATTCGTCTGCTTGCTACCCCAACATGTATCCACGAACCCCTTGAGATATTTCTAGGCATTTTGATCAGCAGCGCCAGTAAAATACCCACGCTGCTCAAGTAAGGTCAACATCACATTGGTTATCTGAAAATTGCCCGCCCAGATTCGGGGAGGGACAATAGCACTTGCATAGCCTTGGTTCGGTAGCACTCGAGGAACCGCTCTTGGAGGTGCCGGAGGAGGGTCTGGAACATTGTCATTAGCATTGGCCTGGCAGCATCGTCGTGGTCCGGGAGGTACAAGAGGCACCTCGTCTTCTCCAATGTCATCTACCTCCTCCCCCGCAAGCACATTTCCAAGAGGATCATTAGCATTCAAAGCCATTTGGCACCTGAAGTATTCACACACACAAATTACTAACAAAGAAGGAAAGAAGAACAATACACAAAACTAACTAAATAGATAGCCAAAACCGTTAGATCCCCGGCAACGGCGCCAAAAAGTGATCGCTTCCAACTCCGCACTACTAATAAGTAGCAAGAGAGGGTCGCAATAGCTTTTACCCGATTTTGGATCGGGATCGATATCCACAGAGAGCTAGAATTGGAGTCGAGTATCTATTTAGGTTGGAATTGCGTATTTGTTCCAAATATCACTTCTATTCATTTTTGGTTTTTCTTTATATTCTACTATGATCAAACTACAAATTATAATTACAACTAAATTAAACTAAGAGTAAATTGCTACAAGTTGTATCTAATGGTTTAAAAGGCACTAGGGTAGTGACTTTCACCTAGGTGGCCAATTGACGGTTACTCGCATCCAAGGCACGATTGACATGATTGGGGAATACGTTATAACCGTTGATCGACACTACCCACTCTACACCTCTCGGTAGAAAGAGTGATTTTGCCCAATTGACTTTCTCAAGACCAATTGGGAATGCATATTTGTCCAGGCAACTAGGGTTCAAGTCGGTCATTACTCTCTCGAGGTTTAACCCTTTAATTGGGACTATCAAATCTCTTGAGTCCATCCCAATTCTTTGTTGAGTCAATTTTGGAGACTTAGGCTCTCTTTCTCAAGAAGAGCCCAAGTCAACTTAGCACAAACTAGTGTTTGCAACCACTAATTCATAAATTAAACCATAACTTTGACCCAAATAACAAACAACCATAGTCAATCTAACCTTAAATCACAACAACCATCAATTACCCACACTAGGGTTGAGCCACAACCCTATCTAATGGGTCTAGCTGCTCATGCTTGAAGAGAAAATCAGAGAAATAGATGAAGAGAAAGACATATTAATTAATTACTAAAGTAAATACAAAGATTCAGTGATTAAAACTACGTAAGTGCCCAAAATGGCTAAGAAAAGTCTTCTCACGAGCGCAGCTTACGTAATACAATGTCTGATTCCCCCAAAAAATGGAAAAAGAATCTATTTATACTAAGCTAAAAAATCTGGACAAAAATGCCCCTACAGGATTAGTGCGGACAACACAAAATGGACCGCGGTCCGCACTGGGCTTTGGTCTTTAGAATTAATCTCTCTGAACTTGGGCTCCGTGGACCGCACATAATGGACCGCGGCCGCGGAGGCTTCTAGCGCGGTCCACACAAAGTTGACCGCGGACTGCGATGGCTCAAAACTCTGAAAAGTGATCTCTCTGAATCTTCACACCGCGGATCGCAGAGAATGGACTGCGGCCGCGGTGCCTTCAGTGCGGACCGCACAAAATGGTATGCGACCGCACTGCCTTGAAGCCTGGAAATCAGCTCTCTGAATCTCCCAGTGCGGACCGCACAAAGTGGTGTGCGGCCACACCGGGCCTGTTCTGCATGAGATTGCCTTGTTTTTGGTACTTGTGCAAGTTTCACTCCTTTTGAACCGATCTTTGACATTTTGTCACTTTGTTGATCAAACCTGCAATCAAGCACAACTTGTGAGCCTTTTAGGACTATTTTGTATGAATATTTGATCAAAGCATAAGCAAGAAGGAGTATAAAATGCGTCAAAATCCCTAGTTATCAGGAACCTCCACTATATACAATTGTGCAACCAAGCTAAGACTAAGGACTAACCACTAACTACCTTGCTATCTACTAAGCTGATTGGTACAGCTGTCATAACTAACTAATGACTCCACTAACTTCTAACTAACTAATTAGTACAAATAATTAGTTCTTAACAGGAGGGAAATAAAATTTTTGAGTGAAATTTTAAGTTCCCCTTGGCAAAGGGACATTGTCCCATATTGGAAGAGGAAGAGGTTTTTTATGGGTATATAAGCAATTGCTCTTCTTCTAGCTCTTAAAGAGTTGAGAAGAAGGCAAGCCTCGCGCCGTCGTCGCTCGGCTTCGGACCAAATTTATTTGTTAATAGAAAAATATTAACAGAAATATTATCAAATATTTGTTTTAATAACAGAATATTAATATTAATATTAAAATAAATATTAATATTAAATCCTCCAATCCGTTTTTCTATTTTGGTAACAGAAAATTAACTACCCTCTTCAATTTTTCCTCTTTATTTTCCCTCTTTATTGTTGAGTAAATAGCCATTTATGTAATGGCATTTATGCTGTGGCCGTTTTGCATAAACAGCCATTCTGAAGAGTTGCACCTCTTCAGATTTCAGCCCAACTTTGGCTATAAATACAACACTATTCTGCTCAGAATTTCCATACGATTTTCTGAGTTTCTCCTCCTTCTTCTGCATACTTTTAGCATCAAACAAAGCAACAGTAAGTGTGATTTGCTACCGAACTTTGTGTTCGCTGAAACACTGGGGTTTGAAGTACCACTACACCAGTGTGTAATTCGTTCTATCCTGGGAGGAAATAATCCATAACCTTGGGTACAAGGAAGGGATTAAATTTCTTAAGGAAACACTGTGAATTTAGTGGGCTCGAATTGATTTTCTGTTATTTCGTTGTTCATTTCTGTTTATGTTCATTTATATTTCCAGAATTATTTTACAAATACAGTATACTAACAAGCTTAAGGAATTTAATATATTTTCTATATTTGTACTCACTGTTTCTGGAGAGTAAAGCCTTTGTGGTTTTGTACTCTATTAAAATCTACGTGATTTTAACGTTTGTGTCATTCTTTTACAGAAATGACTAATGATAATGTGAACCAAGATGTTCCAATGGTGACTGCCAATGCCTCAACGAGCTGAACAACACCGGCAGCATTGGCACCTGCGGAGAAACCCCGGAAACTTTTCCGGGATTGATTTCAAGCGCTGGCAGCAAAAGATGTTTTTCTATTTGACTACTCTAAATCTCCAGAAGTTCATCAAGGAAGATGTTCCTGTGCTGTCCGATGAAACTCCAGAAACTGAACGCTTTCTCGTGATTGAGGCGTGGAAGCATTCATATTTTTTGTGCAAGAATTATATTCTAAGCGGGCTAGAGGATGCTTTGTATAACGTCTACAATGGCGTGGAAACGTCAAAAGAACTGTGGACTGCGCTTGAAAAGAAATACAAAATCGAAGATGCCGGGTTGAAGAAGTTCGTTGCTGCAAAGTTTTTGGACTACAAAATGGTAGATAGCAAGTCTGTTATTTCCAAAGTCCAGGAATTGCAAGTGATTATTCACGATCTCCTTGCTGAAGGTATAAATCAAATTAATACTGATGTTGAAAGTAGTAATCTTAGTATTTTTACTAACAAAAATTTCATTGATGGTCTTGTCATCAATGAAGCATTCCAAGTAGCAGCGATGGTTGAGAAGTTGCCTCCTTCGTGGAAGGACTTCAAAAACTACTTGAAACACAAACGCAAGAGATGTCCCTTGAAGATCTCATTGTTCGATTGAGAATCGAAGAGGACAACAAAGCTGCTGTAAAGAGAGGCAGTGGAAACTCAACAATAATGGGAGCAAATATTGTTGAAGAGAACAAAAAGAGGAAGAAGGCTTCTGGACCAAAATACAACCCAAGCAAGAAGCGGTTCAGTGGAAACTGCTACAACTGTGGAAAAATCAGACACAAATCTACAGAGTGTCGTGCTCCGAAGAAAGACAAGAAGAAGGGTCAAGCAAACATGGTTGAAAAGCATGATTATGTTGATGACTTATGTGTCATGCTTTCCGAATGCAACTTGGTGGACAATCCTAAAGAGTGGTGGATTGATTCTGGAGCCACTCGCCATGTTTGTGCTGTTAAAGAAGCTTTTGCTACTTATGCTCCTGTTGGACCCGATGAGACGATTTCTATGGGAAATGCTTCAAAGGCCAAGATTGAAGGATGTGGGAAGATATTTCTAAAAATGACTTCCGGCAAAGTGGTGACTTTGAACAACGTCCTTCATGTTCCCGAGATTAGGAAGAATTTAGTCTCTGCTGGACTTCTTGTTAAGAATGGTTTTAAATGTGTTTTTGTTTTCGATAAGGTTGTAATAAGTAAGAACGAAATGTTTGTAGGAAAAGGTTATCTCACTGAGGGCCTTTTCAAGCTGAATGTAATGGTTGTTGAAAATAATAATAAAATTTCAGCTTCGTCTTACTTACTTGAGTCAAATGAATTATGGCATATACGTTTGGGTCATGTCAATTATAAAACCTTGCGGAAAATGATTAATTTGGAAGTATTGCCTAAGTTTGAATGTGAAAAATCAAAATGTCAAGTATTGTGGAATCTAAGTATGTTAAACATCCTTATAAGTCAGTTGAAAGGAATTCAAATCCTTTAGACTTAATTCACACAGATATTTGTGACATGAAGTCAATACCATCTCGCGGTGGAAAGAAGTATTTCATAACTTTTATTGATGATAGTACTCGATATTGCTATGTTTACTTACTTAACAGTAAAGATGAAGCAATAGACGCATTCAAGCAATACAAAAATGAAGTTGAAACGCAACTTAACAAGAAAATCAAAATGATAAGAAGTGATAGGGGTGGTGAATATGAATCTCCTTTTGAACAAATATGATTAGAATATGGAATTATTCATCAAACAAAGGCCCCTTACACGCCCCAATCCAATGGGATTGCAGAAAGAAAGAATCGTTCATTAAAGGAGATGATGAACGCATTATTGATAAGTTCTGGTTTGCCACAGAACTTGTGGGGGGAAGCCGTTCTTACGGCTAGCCGAATACTAAATCGAGTACCCCATAGCAAAACACAATCCATTCCATATGAAAAATGGAAAGGAAGGAAGCTCAACTTGAATTATTTTAAAGTGTGGGGGTGTTTGGCAAAAGTGCAAGTTCCTAAACCCAAAAGGGTAAAAATAGGACCGAAAACCGTTGATTGTGTTTTCATAGGATATGCGACTAATAGTAAAGCATATCGATTTCTGGTTCATAAATCAGAAAATCCCGACATTCATAATAATACGGTTATAGAATCAGATAATGCTGAGTTCTTTGAAAATATATATCCGTATAAAAAGGAATGTGAGTCGATTGGTGAAGGATCTAAACGACCCCGGGAAGAAACAAAAGAAAGTACACTTAACCAAGAGGATCCAAGACGTAGTAAACGTCAAAGAACGTCTACTTCATTTGGACCAGATTTTGTGACTTTCTTATTGGAAAATGAGCCTCAAACATTTAAAGAAGCTATGTCTTCTTCGGAATCATTGTTATGGAAAGAGGCGGTCAATAGTGAAATAGAATCCATACTGAACAACCATACATGGGAATTGGTTGATCTTCCTCCTGGAAATAAACCGTTGGGTTCTAAATGGATCTTTAAGAGGAAAATGAAAGATGATGGCACTATTGACAAGTATAAGGCAAGACTTGTGGTCAAAGGGTATAGACAACGAGAAGGTCTTGACTATTTTGATACATACTCTCCAGTTACAAGAATTACATCCATACGAACGTTAGTAGCGTTAGCTGCAGTTTATGGTCTTGAAATTCATCAAATGGATGTTAAGACGGCCTTCTTAAATGGAGAGTTGGAGGAAGAAATTTACATGGAACAACCTGAAGGGTTTGTGGTTCCAGGTAAAGAAAAGAAGGTCTGTAGACTTGTTAAGTCCCTTTACGGATTAAAACAAGCACCCAAACAATGGCATGCTAAATTTGACCAAACAATGTTGTCAAATGGATTTAAGATAAATGAATGTGATAAATGTGTGTACATTAAAAATGTTCCAAATCACATAGTCATTGTTTGCTTATATGTGGATGATATGCTCATAATGAGTAATGACATTGCCAACATAAATGCTACTAAGCGTATGCTAACTAGCAAGTTTGATATGAAAGACTTGGGAGTTGCTGATTTAATTCTGGGAATTAAGATCCATAAGACTTCTCAAGGTCTAGCATTGTCACAATCTCATTATATTAAGACAGTACTTGAAAAATTCAAGCACTTGGGCTTTAAAGTTGCAAAGACTCCAATTGATGTGAATCTTGCATTAGCAAAGAACAAAGGCCAGAGCATATCACAATTGGATTATGCTCGTGTGTTGGGTTGCTTAATGTACATCATGAATTGTACACGACCAGATATAGCTTGTGCTATAAGTAAATTGAGTCGATATACGAGCAATCCAGGCCAATCTCATTGGATGGCCATGAAACGAGTTTTGGGGTATTTAGTACATACCCAGGACTTTGCTTTGCACTACAATAAATATCCTGCGGTCATTGAGGGATACTGTGATGCAAATTGGATCACCGGATCAACTGATTCCAAGTCCACAAGTGGATATGTATTCACTATTGGTGGAGGAGCGGTATCTTGGAAGTCATCCAAACAAACTTGTATTGCCCGCTCTACAATGGAGGCTGAGTTCATAGCCTTGGATAAAGCCGGTGAAGAAGCTGAATGGCTCCGGAATTTCTTGGAAGATATTCCATTTTGGCCCAAACCGTTGGCACCAATATGCATACATTGTGATAGTCAAGCGGCAATTGGAAGGGCTGGGAGCGTTATGTATAACGGTAAGTCTCGCCATATACGACGAAGACATAAAACCGTTAGACAATTACTCTCTAGAGGAATTATCACGATTGACTATGTAAAGTCAAGTGATAATGTGTCGGATCCACTTACAAAAGGCCTAACTAGAGAGGTAGTTGAGAAGTCATCAAAGGGAATGGGACTGTGGCCGAGAACAAGTCATAGTGGCGGTAACTCTACCTAGAAGACTGGAGATCCCAAGATCTAGGTTCAAGGAGATCAAACAAAGTCATTTATGACGGTTCAACATTGTCAACTAAACTTTTGGTCCATTCTCGTGATGAGACAATGTTCAGTACCAAGGATAAAGCATTAAGGCTTTTTAATGATTTCTAAATTTGATACAGGGTATATCAAATAGTGTATCTACGGGATGACACGTTTAGGAATCACCTATGTAAGTGTGAAGTGTTAGCCGCTTCAAGGAGAACACAGCAAGGCCAGTTCTCTACGCACTTATGAAACCAGGCGGTGTTCATGGCTGAAACGAACACAACAATGAGAACCAAAGACGGTTAAGGGTTGGTTGTGTGACTTGTGGTTGTCTAGGTATACACTAAAGTTCGACGGTTCAAAGATATCAAATCTACCGATTGATCGAGTATATCCGACATAAGTTCACTACGGAAAGTTCAAAGGGAAACCTACTTATCCAGATGCAATTAATCCTTACTTGTGAATCACACAGTTTTTCATGCATACTTCCGTGATATAGCCATTCCCCATTCATGTGGGGGATTGTTGGGTTTTTAAGGTATTTAATTAATATATTAAATACTTAAAAGAGGGTGAATGGGAAATGGAGGGAAATGAAATTTTTGAGTGAAATTTTAAGTTCCCCCTCCCTTGGCAAATGGGCATTGTCCCATATTGGAAGAGGAAGAGGTTTTTTATGGGTATATAAGCAATTGCTCTTCTTCTAGCTCTTAAAGAGTTAAGAAGAAGGCAAGCCTCGCGCCGCCGTCGTCGCTCGCTCGCTCGGCTCGGCTTCGGCTTCGGTTTCGGATTCAGATTCGGATTCGGATTCGGATTCGAATTTGGATTTGGATTTGGATTTGGTCAAATGATCGATTGATTAATTTTTTGGACCAGATTTATTTGTTAATACTAAAATATTAACAGAAATGTTATTAAATATTTATTTTAATAACAGAATATTAATATTAAAATAAATATTAATATTAAATCCTCAAATCCGTTTTTCTATTTTGGTAACAGAAAATTAACTACCCTCTTTAATTTTCCCTCTTTATTGTTGAGTAAATAGCCATTTATGTAATGTCATTTATGCTGTGGCCGTTTTGCATAAACAGTCATTCTGAAGAGTTGCACCTCTTCAGATTTCAGCCCAACTTTGGCTATAAATACAACACTATTCTGCTCAGTATTTCCATACAATTTTCTGAGTTTTTTCTCCTTCTTCTGCATACTTTTTTAGCTAGGGGTGTTCAAAACCGAACCGAAACCGAAGCTTAATGGCTTATTGGTATCGGGTTAATGGTTTAACGGACGGGGAACGGATTGAAATTTTTTTATTAACGGCTTATCGGTTTGGGGGCGGATTATTCAATTTTCTTATCGGATAATCCGTTAACCCGTTAAGAATATATATACATTAGAGGGAGGTTGCCCGTGAAAATGCACGGGCTCAACATATGAAGTGTTCAGCTTCCTTGCACGGGCTCAACATATGAAGTGTTCAGCTTCCTTTTGAGTTTCACATATCAATAGACTGCTCCATATAAAAATGAAAATAGATGACCATACCCAAATAACATTTACAATCAAGTGCATAATAGAATATTATGATAATTTTCTTTTTTGGATAATATCTGCAAAAGAGAACCTAGGAACATTGTACAACTTTAAGCTATTCGGTTTGTATCTTTAAGCGCAGTTCAATTAATCATTATTTGTATCAACTCTGTTAGGTGCTTCCTGGGGTCATTCCCAAAATTACAGGGAATGTTTGCATCTTCAAAGCATGACATGAACCCTTCAATCACCATATCCATTGAGTATCAAATTAGTCACCAAGTTCGTAGTGAGCCTTTTCCAATCCTAAAATAGAAGTGTGAAATCTTCTGCTTCTTAAAATCATGTATGAAAGTTTCAGCTTCAAATTCAAAATTTCTATTCTATTTAAAATAAACATTGAATTAGGCCAATAAACCGCCCGATAATCGCCCAATAAGAGCTAAACCGATACCAATCCGCCCGATATCTTATCGGGTGGCTAGCGGATAATATATTTAGAAACCGATAACCGATAAGCCAAACCGTTAAGAACAAATAACCGCCCAATCCGCCCGATAAGCAGCCCTACTTTTAGCATCAAACAAAGCAACAGTAAGTGTGATTTGCTACCAAACTTTGTGTTCGCTGAAATACTGGGGTTTGAAGTACCACTACACCAGTGTGTAATTCGTTCTATCCTGGGAGGAAATAATCCATAACCTTGGGTACTAGGAGGGGATTAAATTCCTTAAGGAAACACTGTGAATTCAGTGGGCTCGAATTGATTTTCTGTTATTTTGTTGTTCATTTCTGTTTATGTTCATTTATATTTTCAGAATTATTTTACAAATACAGTATACTAACATGTTTCTTCCCCCTCTCTTGTTTATTTTGTTTAGTCGCTATCGACGTCTTCTTTTAATTCATTTATTAGAGCATGTTTATTGGTATGTAATAGCACTTTTGGGTGTTCCATTTTTGCTGTAATTATTTTCTACTATTTTCTTTCAAGTGTAATACTCCGCTTTCCTTTGTACATAACATGTTTGATGAAAGTTCTGCTCAAGCTTTTAAAAGAATGGTCCATTGATTCGAAGTAAATATGTGTTAAGCTTATGTAACATGTTCTTATCATAAATAACGATATTAGCTGACTGATAAAGTTCTTTTGTATTGGGTAAATAAATATAAAGTTCTTATAAGTTCTCCATTTTGTTTCTCTTCTTTAATGTTTTTTCCACTGTCCAATTTCTATTTTTCTTTGCAGGTATTGATATTTTAATATAGAAAATGCGATTCACAATTGCATTGTTCATGTACTTTAGACTCCACTCCCTCCGTTCCAGTTTATGTGAATTTATTTTCTTTTTGGCCCGTTTAAAAAAGAATGACCCCTTTCTAAATTTGGAAACAATTTAGCTTAAACTTACAATTCTATCCTTAATGAGATGCTTTTATAACCACACAAATGCTCTGGGCCCATTTTTGATTTGTTGAGGACCATAAATTTTAAAAGCTTTTATTTTTTCTTAAACAGGTTCACGTAAATTGAAACAAAGGGAGTAATGAATAGGTTATTGATGTAGCTGCCATTGCCTTGGTAATTGAAAAGTTATCCATACCATTAATATAGCATCTTATTTTTTCAATAGCTGGACTATTTTAATGGGCAAGTAAAAAGAAGATTCAGTAGCTTATATTGGTATTGTGAGAAAATGATGGTTATTATCTTTTACCAACGGCGTGGTATAGTCCAAATAATAAAGAAAATATAGAAGACTCCAATTAGGTTACCTCTGAAGGAAGGTGGCAGGTTCTCACCTTTTTGTTAAAATACTTGATGCAACTTTTTATTTAGTCAATTGGATTTGTAGGTATTGACCTTTTTTAGTATGGTTGAATTATTTTTGTTGATTTTGGATGCTCTTGTCAAAGGTGCAAGTTGTGCAGTATCATGGTCTTATTGAAAGTTTTCTTGAAGAAGCTCATTGCTAAAATTAATCAAGTGACAAGGTTGTTTTGAATAAATGTAAGGAAAGTATGTTATTTCGTTATAATGTATACAGAGTATGTTTACCCTAACTTTCTTGTCATGTCTGATTTCAATTTTAAATTCGTTTCAGTTACTTGGTTCATCATATATCAAATGCTCCGAGTAACTGTTGGATGGTGTATCTTTTGGATGGGTTATAAGTTTGAATAAAAAAATTAAGCTGCAAGGTTAGATTCTGGAGTTGTAGACTATAAGCTTAACCTTTTTTCTCTCTTTTTCTTCTGCCTTTCATTTGACCAAAAAAGGATGATAACTATTATGTGGAATTGTAATAAGTTAATAGATTATTTCAGAATTTTTCTATGAATGTGTTGGTTGTCTTTGCTCCTTAATTGGTTTTTGTATATCCTTTTTCATGATTCTAAATCTACAAATTTTAGCTTTATTCATATTAAGTGGTAGATATAATAATATAAGGGAACACACTATTCAAATTCTCGGCTTCACGGTCCAATAACTGCTTCTCATTGTGTATTCTTCACTTTACAAGGTAAATATATAGTATTTTATCAAACTAAAAGTGAATGAAGGAAAGCAGATCAATAGTGAAGCTACAACACCAATTTCTGTTCAATTATTTGCATTTGAGAAATTTGCTTAAATATTTTCTCATTCTGTCGCTAAAGTTTAAGTTAATTTGAAATTGTGACAGGAACCCATATACTTAAAATCCTGGATCTGCCTCTGCATGTGTCTTCAACTTTTGGTGCATGAATGACTCTGGCTAGATGTGCTTCATTCTAGACACTTGTTTTCGCTGAAGCTGAAAAGAGGCTGGATGTAACATTGGGTATGGCACCTCTTATCAATGAAGTGATTGCCATAATGAAAAGGTAATTTTTTGTGCCTTCGTCTTTCTTTTACTAAGAAGGTAATTTGGTTACGTTGATTCTTTAATTATGAATTACTAACTACCAAGGGCATAAAGACGTTACTTGCTCAACATCAGCAACAGGTATTGTTGTCTATTTTGTCTCCCTTTTTATATATAATATAGTGCAATATCGAGAATATTCTATCTTTTTCTTTTTTAAATATATTTTTATTGCAGTTCTTAGTTTTATTAATCTATGGATTTGGATCAACTATATTTTAACTACCTACATTCTGTCATTTAAGTTAGTTTTGGTATGGATATATTGGGTTAAAAATCTCGAGTATAGTAATCCAGATGAAAGGAGAGGACTATGCAGCTATAACAGACTTTCATTGGGATAATTGATGAAATATTTCCTTCACAAATTTTTATATCTGAAACAAGCCAAGCTAAAATTTCAGATCAATTACTTATGCAAGAAAAATAAATAAAACTTATTACTGTTGGCAATGTGAAGACTCAAACTAAAGATGTTACTTTTGGAGGGATCGTTAAGGAAGACCAAGGAAAGTAAATGAAAAAGTCTACATCAATCCTCTTTACAAAACTATGTAACATCGAATAAGGTCTCAATTAGCAAAATGAAGAGAATACAAAAATTAAAAGTGGAGACTAACTGCCTACTTGTTGTCAAGCTTATCAAAGAGGAGGAACACAATATCATTCTCTAAGGGCGACTATTGAAAATTATAAATATTTGATGAAAGTGAATAAATACAGTATTATATACATCTGGAAGGAGACAACCAAATAATTTGTTAATATAGAAAATATGCTCAAGAAAATGTAATTTATTCGCCTAGTAGATTTAAGCAGGGGCGGTCCGACGAATTTTGTGGCCTAAAGCCAAACTTTATGAGGGGCCTTAATTTTTCATATGTCCAATTTTTACTCTAAATAAAAAACCAAAATTATTTTCATATGTCTCGAATTATTCAAATCTATTTTGAAGTGAAAAAGTAGCATTGTCTATTATGTATAAAAAGTAATTAACTCTAAAAACTCTTCGAGAGATTTTGAGAATTCATTATCAACATTCTCATCAAATTATTTCTTCATATGTATCACGTGTTTCTTAGAAATTTCAGATTCGATATTCATTCAAATGCAATTTCCTTAACAAAAATCATAGCAATTGCAAACCTTTCTTCTCTATATTTGTTAAAGAAAGAAATTAAATATTTTCACTTCACATAACTTTTCTTTTAACTTGTATATTGCCTATTAGGCGTAACAAAAAATAAGGCATCCACAAATATGGGGCCTAAAGCCGTTGTTTTACCTGCTTTAGGGTATGGCCGCCCTTGGATTTAAGTCAGGTAACTTACGAAAGGTATTAAGAAATTTATTAGTATTATTTTTTTCAAAAGAATTGAAAAAGTGAACGAGCACTTTACGACCGAAGGATAAATTCCATTTATTAACGGTAAGCTTATCTGAGGTGCTGGGGAAAAAATAGCAATAAGTGCATAAGAGGATGTTGCATTTATCTTTTAATGTAATATGTTAATGTTGCATGAAGCTATCAGTATCCGACCTTAGCTCAGTTGGTAGAGCGGAGGACTGTAGTGGGCAAAACCTAACAGCAAATCCTTAGGTCGCTGGTTCGAATCCGGCAGGTCGGATTTTTTTTTTTTTCATTTTTTCATTTTTTTATTACTGGATAAAATGAAATAACTAGGTCATTAAAAGAAAGTAAAATATGATGAGATTAAAGTCTGTACGTAACCAGTTCTGGAAATGACTAGGTCCTGAAAAGAATAAAAGTATGACGAGATTTAACGAAGTCCGTAACATAACCAATTTAGGAAAGAAAACCTCAGCTAAATCAATTTATATTCGCATTTTCTTTATTGAATAATTTGGTTTTCACAAAAATATATAATCGACTTTTTCACATTTTACGCATCTTTTAAATAGAAATATAGCAAACAACAAATTATGTTTCTAACAATAATTACATGGGGCATTTGCATCTATACCCGCTTTTTGTGCTACATTTTAACCTGTGCCCGCTTTGCAAAAAAAATTGCAAGCGTACCCGCTTTTTCACATAACTTCAGCACATGGGGCTGAAGTAGCAAAGGCAATCACACAAAACTTCAGCATTTTAGTAGCCGGGCCTGAAGTTCAGATAGTGCTGAAGTTTTTGTTTTGTAACTCGCGAACTTCAGCTCTAGAGCTGAAATTTTATTTTATAAGTTTTTGTATAGTAACCGGGAAACTTCAGCTCTAGAGCTGAAGTTTGCCAGTTATAAAATAAAAACTTCAGTGAAGTTTACCAGTTATAAAATAAAAACTTCAGCTCTAGAGCTAAAGTTTTTTGCACATAGGGATTTGCCTTCCTTTTTTGGTTTTTCTCTTTTTCCCTCACCTTTACGTATGCCCTGCAATATCTAGTCTAGTACGCAAACACTGTAAAGTTCCTCCTCAGTTCACATTTCGAAAAAATAAGCTACGTACTCTTTATATTAATATATTTATTGTATGTAAATATACTGTATTTCCATGCTTAAGTTAATCCATTGATAATTTAAATAGATGTGCAGTTGAAACAACACGTAAATTCAAGTGGTCATAAAATAACAGAGGCTTTGATGAGTTTAAGAAGTAAAAACCGTTACAGGTATGGATTCGATGGAATTAGATTGTAGAAGAAGAAAAAAGAAAATGAAGGAGGAGAAAGGGAGCTAAAGTTTTTTAACAAGTGGGTACAAGTTAAAAGTTTAAAAAACAATGGGTATAGGTTAAATGGGGGCGACCAAATAAGGCGCCCCGTGCAATTTTTACTAATTACATGCACATCATTCATCAATTACATACACGCCTTATGTGGATTCAAATGAACCAACTTCATTGGGGAAAAGAATTATCATATTATGTCTTAAATTGAACTTTTTTTGTTGTTTATTTTATTAATTACTTTTATTATATTTGCTTTTTAAGTGTTTTTAGATAACTATAGTATTTGGGCCAGCTTGTGCGCACCTAAATTAATTTCAGGATATACCTGTCACCTTCCGCCATCAACATGTACTAAATAATTCTATCCACTACAGTTTGAACAGATGAGAAGATATCACCAAAGTTTTTGTAAGTTGAAACTTTGTATGTTTGTAATGAAATTACTTTCTTCTGTGTAAATTTGTGTATCTGTTGAGTATTGATATGTTCTTCTGATAGCACCTAATAGGTTATTAGGTTGAGCTGCTTCTTTTTATGAGGTGAGTTCATCATTTTTATTGATTGTTTGTTTATTTGTCTTATTATAAAGTGTTTGTTTGTCAAAGAAGAAAACATAAAATAAATTTTAAGAATTTCAATAAAAGAAGGTATGTAAATATTATAACGAATGATTTTAAAGAAAATTTGTTAAAGCTCAATAAATTGTTGAATTTGTTAAGAGTATGTTTGGAAAGCCATCTAGGAATTGGATTTCGGTGTAATTATACAATTTGGTGTGTTTGTATGGCCAAGTAATTACTCGGTAAGCATGGAATTGGGTGTAATTGGAGAGGTAATTATACTGTGTAATTACAAGGTTACTTTTTTATTTCTTTCCTTTTTATTTATTTTTTTATTTTTTTGTATCTTTTTATTATTTCTATTATTTTAATTTCTTTTTATGTTTATTTTTACTTTTTAATTTTAAAATATTTTTTGTACATTATTTATCTTTTATTTCTCTACCTTTAGTACTTGT
The DNA here is from genome assembly GCF_001879085.1 of Nicotiana attenuata. Lineage (NCBI taxonomy): Eukaryota > Viridiplantae > Streptophyta > Magnoliopsida > Solanales > Solanaceae > Nicotiana > Nicotiana attenuata. The sequence goes on from NW_017671233.1 coordinate 107,365, forward strand.
GATTCCATTTAAATGCTCGTATATTTTATTTTTTTATTTTTTTTATTTAGCGTAACTATACGTTATTATTCTAGTTTTTGAAGCTACACCTAATATTAGAAATAATGAGTCATTAACAAACTTGGCATATAATGAGTGATGTTATTAAAGTAGAATTTTGTTGTTAAATGGGTTGTAAACTTATTATGTTTTCTAATCTTAAGTCGTATTGGAACTTATGTTTATTATGTTGGAATTTGACATATGTTAAAATATTTTTTTATTATTTTAAAATTATGTTATATTTATGGTTCCAGTTTACTTATTTTAGTAGTATTGACTTGTTATTTTCATTACATGTTATTCATTTTTTTAGTTAGAATTGATAGATTAGTTTTGTCAAATATTTGAATAATGTTATGATATTATATTTATAAATATTAATTTATTTTCTCAAACGTGCATTCGATGATATTCTTACAAAACGTATGTTTTTAGTTTTTACGATTAGTTAAACTACATATTATTAATTTAGAAAATATATAGTATCAATTATTTTTACAATATTAGTTTTAAATATATGATTGCTAATTAATGTATATTCAAGAAAAAATATTTATCTTAAATTCCAAATCTAAGTATCATTTATACTTATAAAAAAATATTTATAGGCATATATTTATTATATTAACTTTTAAGTTTTAATAATTACTTCATTTATAATTTAATCTAATTATGTAATTATACTTATGCAACCAAACAGTACACTTGTAATTGCACTGTAATTACGTAATGACAAAGAAATAAGTCATCACAATTACTATATTGTTGACAGTGTTTCGGCGGACCAAGTGAAGAAGGAGATGCCTGACGATACATCCAATACAAAGGGTATTACTTAGCTTAACCCTTGATAGGTTATTACCTTTTAGCCCTCATGTTTACATATGTAATCTAGAAAGTTCTAGGGGTGTTTATATAATTAGCTTTTTCACTTAGTTTGTTAGATAGAAAGATAGGCGGTTATTCATGTATATATATACACTGTACAGTTTGTATTGAGAAGCTAAGAAATGATGAAGCATCAGAAATTCCAAAACTGATTTTGCTTATTCCAATTTATCGAATCCAAACATGGTATCCGAGGTACAGGTGATCGATCTTCTAAATCTTCTGTGCTGTTCTGCAAATCTTTTTCTGAAATATGTTAACAATTTAGTAGAAATCAGTTTTTGATTGACTTTCAATTCTATTTTCGCCTAGTACAATTCATTTTTTCATCCATTGCTGTTGTCCTTCTGATTCGAGTTTTGATAACAATGGCGGAGGAAAATCCTTTTGCTGCAAATAAAATTGTTGTTGATAGTTCACATTCTCTCTATTTGAGTCCCTTGGATAACCCTGGGACAAATTTGGTATCCACGCTATTTGACGGAACTGGGTATGCAGATTGGCGTAAATCGATGTTGATTTCCCTATCAGCCAAAAACAAATTAGGACTGATTAATGTCAGACTTCTCAAACCTAGAGATGATTCTCCATACTTTGAGCTTTGGACTCGATGCAATGATATGGTGATGGCTTGGTTATTGAATTCTTTGACAAGAGGAATTAGGTCAAGTGTTCTTCATTCCAATTCTGCAAGGGATCTTTGGAAACAACTTGAAGATAGGTATGGGCAATCTGATGTAGCTCAATTGTTTGGCCTACAAAAGAAATTATTAGAAACTGTACAAGGATCTAATGATATAGCAACATATTTCAATAATATAAAGGCAGTCTGGGATTAATTGAATGCATTGGATGCAAAAGTTCCATGTACTTGTGTTGAATGCATATGTGAAGCAAAACATAAGAATAAGGCAATTGAGGAGAGACAGAAATTAGTTCAATTCCTTATGGGACTGAATGAAACATACACTGCTTGCATAGGAAATATAATGATGATGACCCCTACACCAAGTATTGATAAGGCATACTCTTTGTTTCTTCAAGAAGAAAGACAAAGGTCTATTCAACCTACAATGAACTCCCCTATGGATTCAAGTTCATTTAGTGCATCAACACAGAAATTTGGACAGCATTCAGGACAGAATAGACTACATTTCAACTCAAATACTGGGGGAGGAAATAGAAATAATGCAGTAAAGGGAGCTGACAGAAGAAGTATGTTCTGCTCCTATTGTCAAAGAGCTGGACACACAATTGAAAGGTGTTTCAAAATTCATGGTTCTCCAAACAGTTTTAAGACAAATATACAAGGGAATATGCAAGGGAATAGAACAAGAAAATTCCAAAACTCAAATATGATACAAGGGAATGCAGTATCTACAGAAGAAGGTTTTGGAGATGTTCAGCAATATAGTCAGGGAAGTCAACAACACAATTCATCAGGTATCATGGGAATAAATCAGGAACAATATTCTCAACTTATGGAAATACTACAACAAGTCAAAATTGGACAGCAGGTTGCATCAAGTTCTGAGGTTAATGTGACTGCTAACTGTGCTGGTATAGCTTCTATGATGCCTTTTTTACTACCTAATAAATCCTTTATATACTCTTGGATCATAGACTCAGGTGCCTCTGAACACATGACCTTTGACAAATCTATCTTGTTTGACATCATTACCCTGGCCCAACCTTTAATAGTTAACTTGCCAAACTCTTTCAAAATCAAAGTGACACATGCTGGAAAAGTGTCTTTGTTTCCAGACATGATTCTAGACAGAGTATTATATGTGCCCTCCTTTAAGTTCAACCCACTTTCTATTCACAAATTCTGTTATCAATTTGGTTGTGAACTAATCTTTGGTGCCTTTCTCTGCTCTATGCAGGGCCTTCCCCTGAAGAGGCCTTTGGACCTTGGTAAACTCAGCAATGGACTCTACATGCTGAGATCTACACACTACCCTTCTGGACTTCTTACTTCTACAAATAATGCTTTTCTCTCATCTACTGATTCTCCTGTTCATTCTGTTTCTAAATCTGTTGTCTCTTGTCAAGATATATGGCACATTAGACTAGGACATATGCCAATTGCTAGTATGAAAAACATTGTTAGCCTACCACATTTTCAATCCAATAAAGCTATAAACCCTTGTGCAATTTGCCCTTTAGCTAGGCAACATAGGCTGCCTTTTCCTAACAGTCATATTTCCACCACTAATATTTTTGAGCTTATTCATATTGACACTTGGGGTCCATATAAAACAGCCACTCATGATAGATTCAAATACTTTCTTACAATTGTGGATGATTTTAGTAGGGGTACATGGACCTATCTTTTGAGCACAAAAGGCAGTGCCTTCACCATTCTCAAATCTTTTATCTCAATGGTAGAAACACAATTTAACACAAAGATAAAGAAAGTTAGATCTGACAATGCATTAGAGCTTGGCTCTAGCATTTGTGCAACAGCCTATTTCCTTTCCAAAGGTATTATTCATCAAACAAGTTGTGTAGCAACACCCCAACAAAATGGGATAGTTGAGCACAAACATAGACATTTATTAGAAGTATGTAGAGCTCTCCTATTCCAATCTCACTTGCCCACCAGTTATTGGGGGGAATGCTTACTCACAGCTACATTTCTTATCAACAGATATCCCACAAGACTATTGAATTATAAAACACCTTTTGAAATCATCTTTCACAAACCACCAGACTATTCTTTCCTCCGATGTTTTGGTTGCCTATGTTATGCTTCCACTCTTTCTCAAAATAGAGGTAAATTGGATCCAAGGGCAGTGGCTTGTGCTTTTATTAGATACCCCTTTGGTAAGAAAGGATATAAACTTTTGAACCTTTCTACTGGACACATATTTGTCTCTAGGTCTGTTTATCCGTTTGCCTACTTATCTAGTTCTGCCACACCTATGTTTCCCACATGTCCCTTGACTCATTTCTCCCACAATGAATCCTCCCACGACATCCCTGCTTCACCTCCTAGTCCCCCTCTCCATGCTCCCTCTGAATCTTCCCCTACTTCCTTCCCTGGTTTTTTCCTGATCCAACTCCTGACTCACCTCCTATCTCTTCCACATCCACCTCTCCATATTTTCCTATACCTGAACCTTCTCATGCCTCACCTATGGAGACTGCCCTTCGAAGATCTCTTAGGGAACATAAAGCACTATCATACTTATCTGATTACATTTGTGGTGCTGTACATTTAGCTGTTGTATCTACTACATGTTTTCTTTCTCCTGTTACTCCTAATCAATACTCCTTTCTGCCCCATCTCCTTCCAATCAACTTCTGCTAAATTCCATTCCCCTCATTCAAGAACCTACTTCTTTTTCCCAGGCAGCTATGCACCCTGGTTGGCAAGAAGCCACGACTAAAGAAATTGATGCCTTGTTAGCTAATGAGACTTGGGAAGTAGTTCCTCTTCCTCCAGGGAAGAAAGCTCTCCCTTGTAAGTGGGTATACAAAGTATAGCACAAATCTGATGGGTCTGTGGAAAGACTAAAGGCCAGATTGGTTATTCGTGGTGATACTCAAAGGGAAGGTATAGATTTTACTGAAACTTTCTCTCCCGTGGTTAAAATGACTACCATAAGGTGTATTCTAGCTATTGCAGTCAAGAGGGGCTGGGGTTTATATCAGTTAGATGTCAATAACGCATTTCTACATGGGGATCTATTTGAGAAAGTCTATATGAGATTTCCTGCTGGCCTTTCTCCCCCCTCTCCTAATATGGTCTGCCGTCTTAAGAAATATCTCTATGGCCTCCGACAAGCATCTCGACAATGGTATGCTCGTCTTACTGCTGCTTTAAATTTCAAGGGTTTTTCTCACTCACTCAACGATTACTCTCTATTCTACAAGAAGACAGGGGATTCTGTTTCTTTGGTTGTTGTTTACGTGGATGACATTCTTCTTACTGGGAACAATTTCCAGGAACTACAAGATCTGAAACAGTTCCTAAATGAGGAATTCAAAATTAAGGATTTAGGGAACTTATCTTTTTTCTTAGGGATGGAAGTTCTCCGGGAGCCTCATGGCTTGATTCTGAGCCAACGCAAGTTCTTGCTTGAACTCTTGGATGAATTTGATTGTCTTGCTCTCTCTCCTGTGAGCTCTCCTCTTGACCCTTCCTGCAAATTGTTTTCTGGTGTTGGGGAGCCCTTGTCCAACCCAACCATATATCGCCGCTTGTTGGGCGAACTCAATTTTTTGACTCACACTCGTCCTGACCTATCCTTCACCGTTCAGCATCTTAGTCAGTATATGCAGGACCCTCGTGTGCCTCATTTTTCTCCTGCTAAGCATTGTCTTCGTTATTTGCTCAATGATCCTGGTCTTGGCATTTTTCTCAATGCTTCTCCTTCTCTTGATCTTCTTGCCTTTTGTGATTCCGATTGGGGCACTTTCCCTGATTCTCGCCGGTCCGTCAATGGATTTTTTATCAGTCTGGGTGGTAGTCCTATTTCTTGGAAGTCCAAGAAATAACCTTCCATCTCCCTTTCCTCGGCTGAAGCCGAGTATCGATCTATGAGGCGTGTTGTTGCTGAGATCACTTGGATGGTTCGTCTACTGGATGATCTTTCCGTTCCTCCTTCTCTCCCTGTTCCTCTTCTTTCTGATAGTCAGGCTGCGATCCATATTGCTAAAAACCCTGTCTTCCACGAGCGTACGAAACATGTTGAACTTGATTGCCATTTTGTCCGGCAACAATTTCAGGCTGGTCTCATTTCCCTCTCTTTCCTTCCAACTCATTCTCAACTCGCCGATATTTTCACTAAATCGCTTTCTGGTCCTCACCATCGTGTTATTTTGGGCAAGTTGGGGTTATTTCCTCCCCCTCCAACTTGAGGGGTGGTGTTGATAGTGTTTCGGCGGACCAAGTGAAGAAGGAGATGCCTGACGATACATCCAATACAAAGGGTATTACTCAGCTTAACCCTTGATAGGTTATTACCTTTTAGCCCTCATGTTTACATATGTAATCTAGAAAGTTCTAGGGGTATTTATGTAATTAGCTTTTTCACTTAGTTTGTTAGATAGAAAGATAGGCGGTTATTGATGTATATATATACACTGTACAATTTGTATCGAGAAGCTAAGAAATGATGAAGCATCAGAAATTCCAAAACTGATTTTGCTTATTCCAATTTATCGAATCCAAACATATATTGTGAAAATTACTAGGCTGTGTACCGGTGACTTTCCGAACAGAGCCTAAATAAATTAGGTAGACCTTCATGAATTGTGTATGCTTTTATTGTTTGCATTATTGAACTACTTAGAATACCTAGTAATCCAGTTTTCATATTCAAATTTCTAAGAGTTTTAAAAATCTTGGCACAAAATAACGTCATTTTGCTACAATTACACAAGGACAGTCCGGTGCACGAACCATTCCGCATTCACACAGGGTCCGGGAAAGAGCCATCCAAGGGCTAAAATTCTGCGTATTTCACTAATATACAATGAAAAAATCAACAAATAATTTACGTTTTGCTCCTGCCTCCTGAAAGGAGAATGCGTTAAAACCTTGAGCATTTGCTTACTGAGATCAAATGATTAAGCAGATACCATATCCTTCTCTTTTTTGCAGTACTGTTCTTGTTGCAGTCTTAATTGCATAATGCTGCATTTTAAACTCCTTTCTTGACTCTGTCAATACAAAAAAACAAGATTTACAAAGAAAACTCAAATGCTCATCTTATCAAATAAAGCATCTGAATATGGTAAGGAATTTTGAGTATTGCAAAAAATGCCCAACTTGTATTATAATCTGTAAAGCAAAGAAAAAAAATTAACCTCAAGTGCAGAAATATTTTTGAAAAGCTCCAAGAATTCTTCTAACAGCAACTTCTCTTGTACAGCTACCTCTGCCATTTCCTTGAGTATTTCAGCAGTTTTCTCAGCCTGAACAAAATTTTATTTTACAACTAAATCATCTATACTGTTATAAACAACAATATTAGAAATTTAAGAATCTTACTCCTGATGAAAAATTGGATAGTATTAACTTGATTGATGAAGATACATCTGAGGCATGTTGAAGGGCAATAATAGCCGATTGTGGTTCCACCTGCAGAATTAATCTTGTCAGCTAAATGCTTTGTTTTTGTAATAGCCAAGTCAACTAGTGATATTATCCGCTCTCACGTGTTTGTCACATACACCCCCTTAGGGACTCGTACGGCTTTAAAACGCTCAGTCCACTAGTGATATTATCCGCTTTGGACCCAGACTGGTACGGCTTTAAAACGCGTCACTAGGGTCTAAGGTGTATTTACTTATATACACAAAATCTCTTCCGTGTTTTGTCGGTGTGGGATTGGGATAGGGTGTCACGGATTTCATGGTAGAGCAAGTGAATAAAAATGAGTTATTTGCATCGACTTACCGTTGCTCCTTCAATAAGAGGTACCGTACAAACTGCAGATTGTAAACCGTCTATGGATTTTGACACTGATGAAGAGTGTTGCCTTTCCATAGAATCCCATGCTTCTAGTAACTTAATCTGCAAAATGGTTCATACATGGCCAAAAAATCATTACCTTAACACAATTGTAACGATTTTGTTTTTTGGTAAATCATGTCATGTTACCAAATTAATTAAGGGTAATTAGTTCTTACTTGAGCATGAAGAATAAAACTCAATTTCATGTCCAGCTTTTGCCTCTGTAGCTGCAGCTTATTTTGTACCACAGATTGTCTCAATTTTATTAGAACATCCCAAGCATATACTAAGTTTGCCTGAGAAAACCAAATAATCCCATCAGTTGATTTTGTTACTCATCACAACGTACATTTTAAACTAAGGAAAAAGACTACACAAACCTCAGCCTGTTTACTTATATTTTGATTGACTTTATCAGCTTTGGCATTTACATATCTCCACTGTAACAATCTATTATGAAGCATCCTTAGCTGATGAACGCTCTCGGTCATGCCTGGCCGAAGAGGAGATGCTGAAAATTTCTTACCTTTGAACAATTCAAGCCCCATGCTAAGAAAATTCCCAACTTTTTTCCCCTTAGAAGGACTCGTCGGAGGCTTCATATTTGACATAAATGTCCCTTTGTTTTCTATCAACACAGGAGGAGAGTTTGGCCTTCCAGGTGACAGAGTCCACTTAGAAGTTTTACTGTTAAGTGAAGCAGCCCTTTGAATTGGATTCTTGAATTTGAGTCCTAATTTTGGACAAGTGTCCGATGAAACTGGCTTCTGAACACTGGAATCTGCACTCCATCTTGGCGACGATTTTGATGATGATTCTTGCATATACTTGGAAGGAACTTCAATTCCAGCCTTTCTTGAACTCATTGTTGGTGCCATATAAGATGGTGCTAAGTTTCTCCGAATAACAGGAGAATCAAAGCTGTTGTTTGAACCAATTTCACTACTGTACTCAGAATCAGATTCATGTCGCATATCTGATCTAATTCGAGCAGAATTAGATCTTTGTCGAAGGGAGTTGTCATCACCAGAAAGTCTTCCAGGGACAATATGATCACTATAATCTTCCAATAACTTTGAAGAAGTTGAAAATCTCCCTGGAAATTTGAGTTTTCCAGTGTACGTGTACCTACCACCAAAGAATGATCGACGTTTTTCTTTTTCATTCTCAAATCTACTAAACTCGGTGCAACTCTTCTGCTTACTAAGAAACATGGGTTTTTTGCAATTTTTTCGATCTTCAATGTCTTTTAGCCTCTCATTTCCTAAATGATTTGCAAACGTATCGACCGTTGAACTTGAAGATGGCCAAAGTTTAGTCATGAATCCTGAATTCTCAAGGCTTTTAAGCTTATTACAATCAGTGGATGATCTTGGTTTTGGCACTATATTATTTTCAGTATCAAGAATGGAACGATTTGAAGTTGTGGAGAGATATCTTGAACTTATTTTTCTTGACTTGGGCTTTTTTGGCGTCAAAGAATGATCAAAAACCATGTTTTCACAGTCGTTCTCCTTCATAGTAACAAGCAAACAACACAATAGAGTCAAGAGATAAAAGTTTTGGCTTTTGGATTTTTGATTTTTGATTTTTGGTTTGTTACCGAAATGGATGAGACTAAAAACAAACACTTGAAATGTGGCGGCAATGTAGATGCTAAGCCGGCATATTTACCGGGTTTCTGGTGAATGGATTTATGAATTTACGTAAACAACCTTATATGGAGAGAATTAGTTTTAATGTTCTCAAAGGGAGTTGACTTGGATAGAGACGTTAGAAAAACAAACGACATCAACAAAGATTATAAGTTGGGTTTGGAGAAATTAGCAACTAATCTTTATCAAAATGGAGTGTCGTTTCAGGATTCTGTTTGTTTAGCTTTGCCGGCATTCCTACTATTACCGTTGCTTTGCAAATGAAACCTGAAGAGGTGCCTCTTTAATTTTTCTTTTTTCTTTTCTTTTTTTAACTATTCAGTGTCTTTCAAAGCTGACCTAACAGCTAATAAAAACTTTATGCTTCTATTTTTGCGAGAAATAATATTATGAGTAGTAATTTTAAAATATGTTATTCCCAAAATATCAATAAATAAATCACTAACCCTTTCATAATTTGTGTAAAGTGTTAATTAGCTTAATATGATCGTGAATTCGTGATTACGTCTCCCCATCGTAAGTCAGTTTGGATTCAGGTATCCTCAGTTTCATTATATTACTACCTCTAAAATGAGGAAAAATTAGTCCTTCTCGGAATATTTTAACCTTTCAACAATTCCGCCATATTGGTTGTAACTTGTGTTTTGGATAACGTTAGTTATATAAAGATAAACTTAAATGTAGAGCCGTCAAAAGGGCTTGGCCCGTGAGGCCGGCCCAATCCAGCCCGCTACTTGGGTAGGATTGGGCTAGGATTTTTTTTAGCCCATTTAAAGCTGATGCTTATAAGTCCGGCCCAACTCAGCCCGCTGGCCCTTGAGGCTGGGCCTAGGCTGGCCCGTGGGCCGAAAATTAATTAAATTCAAATTACTTAACTATTAAATATTTAATATTTATAAAAAGTAAAAACTAAAAAAACAATTAACTATAATCCCCATTCCCCAACCCTAGATTTTTCATTTACCCTTCCATATCAACTAGAATTTAGATTTTTGACGTACATGTAATATGACAAAATTAGTTTTACTTTTGTTTAATTAATAACGAACTCGAAAAGTTTTAGGTGGCCAATACTAACCTTTTTTCAAAAGAAAATATTACTTTAAGTGACCAATGATTAGTTTGGACTACTTTAATATATTATTAATATTTAAACTGCTCCTCAATATAGAAAAAGATCAATTTTAAATATACAAAAAAAAATTGACCACTAGCAAATTTTAGGAATTTTAAAAATTTTATGGACTATAATGATGAAATCAACAAATGTGTTAATCCTAAATTAAAAAACCTCAGCATATAAACTAATCGAAGCAATCCCTGAATCAGAGGAAAATGAAAGAAAAGCATGAAAAAAAATATTCATGTAACCTTAAAAAAGAAGAGCCAGAGATATAGAGAATTTGCATTTTAATTACGAGATTCCTCGTCAAATATCAAGCTTTTTGTACGCTCTAAGCAAACAGAAGTTGTTTACATGATTAATCGACTATGCCACGAAAAAATATTTAAGAATTTAAAGAAATTCATTTTTCTAAATAAAAATTGAAGGGCTGGCCCGCCCTAGCCCGCGGCCCTCTTAGGGTTAGGTTGGGCTGGCCATTTTAAGGCCCATTCATGTGACGGGCCGATCCGTTCTAACCCATCAAATTTTAAAGCCCACAAGGCTTGGGGTGGGCTGGCCCGTTTTGACAGCTCTACTTAAATGTTTCTTGTTCCATACTTCAAAGTTAACCCCCAACCCAAAGAAACATGAACTAGACCCATGAACTTGAAGTTGCTATAAAAACCCATAAACCTCAAAAATTGAATCCGCTTATGTGATCATTGTTTACCCTTAAAACAAATAACAATTAAATTTGTACGAGATTTATAGGATACATGATTTAATTTAACATAAATGATCTATGAACAATGAATAATTAAAATAAAGAGAAACAAAACGATCAAACCAAGCGTGATGGACAATTAAACCTAGGGTTCTACTAACATAATAAATAGGAAATTGCGCACCTTCTCCTTCCCGAATCAGGAAACAACTTACCGCTACCTCAAAAACTACTAAGTAGAGGTATAATTGTTCGTTCGCCTTCAGAGTGTGTAGCAAAGGAGGGCTCGATAGGTATCATTTGAAATCTTCTAAAGCCTGCTAGCATTCGGGGGTCCAAGAGAAGTTGTTCTTCTTCTTCAGTAATAAGAAGAAGCGGTGGCTTTTGTCGGACGACCTCAAAATAAATCGGCCCAATGCGGCTATCCGCCCGGTTAGTCTTTGTACTGCTTGACGTTTCAACTACGATGATATCCTGTATGGCTTTTATCTTGTTCGGGTTTTGATCTCTATTCCTCGGTTGGATACCATTAAATCGAGGAACTTGCCCGACCCGACCCCTAAGGCACACTTCTTCGGATTCAGCTTCATATTGTATTTCCTCAGTATGTCAAAGGTTTTATGCAAATGCTTCAAATGGTCCGCTGCTTGCAGGGACTTAACTAATATATTGTCAATGTAAACCTCCATAGATTTTCCTATTTGTTCTTCGAACATCCGGTTAACTAGTTGTTGATATGTGTCACCAACGTGTTTTAGCCCAAACGGCATTATGTTGTAACAATAGGTACTAAATTTAGTTCTAAAAGAAGTCTTTTCTTGGTCACTCGGGTCCATCTGAATTTGGTTTTTCCCGGAATAGGCTCCGAGAAAACTCAGTATATCGTGTCCGATAGTCGCATCGATCATTCGGTCGATGTTAGGCAAAGGAAACGAATCCTTCAGACATGCCTTGTTTAAGTCCTTATAATTTGCACACATTCTAAGTTTGTTTCCCTTTTTAGGCACGACCACTGCATTAGCTAGCAAATCCGGGTATCTAACTTCCCGAATTCAATCTATTTTTAGAAGTTTAGATACCTCGTCTTTGATGAATACGTGTTTGATCTCGGACTGCGGCCTCCTCTTCTGTTTAACCGGGTGGAATTTTGGATCCAAGCTTAGTTTGTGAGTTGTCACCTCCGGTGGTATCCCTGTCATATCTAAGTGGGACCAGGCAAAACAATCGGCATTAGCTTTAAGGAAATTAATAAGTTTTTTCCTAAGCTCGGGAGTTGACCTCGTGCCAGGTGTACCTTTCTATCCGTAGGTACTCGATCACTATGACCTGGTCCAATTCCTTGATCATTGATCATTGATTTTGTGGTGTCAGTATCATCGGGTGTTATAAAGGACCTTGGTACATCGTAATAGTCTTCCTCGCTTGCTGCATGCTGATCCTGTTTTTTCGTCCCAATCAGGGTCGGAACTGCTGATTGCCATTTGGTTTCTTTCTGTTCAACGATTGATCATTGATTTTGTGGCGTCAGTATCATCGGGTGCTATAAAGGACCTCGGTACACCGTAATAGTCTTCCTCGCTTGCTGCATGCTCATCCTGTTTTTTCGGCCCAGGTTAGGGTCGAAACTGCTGATTGCCATTTGGTTTCTTTCTCTTCAACCAGTCCCCTACTTTTTGATGTTGTGACCGCGGGCAACGGGGTAACTTCCTCGACGGTGAACATCTCCTTTGCAGCCAGTTGTTCCCCGTAGGCCATTTTGATACTGTATGGAGTGGGAAACTGCAATGACTGATATATGGTCGAATGTACCGCTCTCATGCTGTGGACCCATGGCCTCCCGAACAAGGCATTGTATTTCATATCCCCTCGATCACACAGAATTTTATTTCCTGGGTGGTCCCGACAGTGTTTACTAGTAGGGTTATTCCACCATTCGTCGTCTCACACGCCATGTTGAACCCCTTCAATACCTATACTGCTGGTTCAATTTGTTGTGAGGCTGGATGATGCCCTCGGCGTCCTCGTTGTTGAACGATATGGACCCTTCCGGGATGTAATCTCGGGTGTATTTTTCTCTCGTGATATTAACTTTAGTGCGTTTTATCATTGGTCCTCGTGGGACATCCACTCTCCCAAATCATGTTGATCACGTGTGTCGACGCCCCCTTTTTCTCGCGAAATCGGGTTTACGACATTTGGGAGGACAACTCTATTCCCTTTTGGGATTTGGGTTTTTGGAGTTGAAGAGTCGCCACCTAATGATTAAGTGCATTAGGACACTAAAGGGTTTTGAGTTGGAACACCAGAGTTCGAGTAAGGACTAGAAATTATCTCGAGGGGAAGGTGTTAAGCACCCCTCAAGATCCACTAGTGTGGTTCCCGGCCATGTTATATTGTGACTTCACATAATCAAGTAGGCAATTAAGGGCTCAAATAGAAAGGGTTCACATACAATATTGCAAGTAAGTCGAAACTTGAGTAAAGGTAAAGAGGGCAGGAATTTTATGAAAAAAAAAAGATTTAAACAATTCTAAAAAAATAAACGAAAGCAAGTAAAGGGAGGGGGTCCTAGGTTTATGATTAATATGGATCACGTCAATGCAATACCCAGTAATCACTCCTCTAAAGAGGGGCTACATGAGGTATTATCGCACCAGTCATCATATCCATATCTACCCTTCCCACCCCATTAAGGTACTAAAGCGCGGATTGGTCTCGACCACTATTGCATGCTATTACCCGTCCCATCCTATCAGTCCCGGAGGCATTTAGGACTACTAGTCCTACAAGGTGGGATATTAGGCTGATTGGTTTCAAAGGATAAAATCTAAGGCGACATACAAAAAATACATACTGCATGTTGGGGGAAGCATGTAAACATATAAAGGCTCATGTATACCTCCTCAAATAATACACATAAGTAGCATGACTTAAACATAATTAAGGTCTCAAAAGATAGGGACTTTTACAGCAGTTTAGACTTGGTTTTTTTAAGAAAAAACGAAGTAAGAACACTAATAGCACGACTCTGGGCAGAGATTGGGAATCCAGTGATTCGAGGACATAAAAATCAGAAACTCAGTAAGAATAAATGGGCGCACCATTTCAAAATCATTTCCAGATGAAGCAGAGTTTTTTTTAAGAAAAAAAATAGAGTGAACTTCAGAGAATCAGAGCAAAAATAGGAAAGGCAAAGTTGAAATTAAAAGAAGTTGGTTGGTTTTGGGCTAATAGCAACACAACTAATCAGTTATTATCAGGCCTAAAGTTTGCCTAGGCGTCGTTGTACATTGTATGATTATTTTAGAGAATGAACATATATATTTCGATTCTGATTTATAAAGGTACGCGTGATAAAGTATTTGCAGAAAATGTTTCAAACCATTTAGCCATATTTTTACAAAGTTATTAGACAAACGTGAATTAGCTACTGCAACTCGAACGAGTGAGAAGTACTAAGGGCAGGATATCTAATGCATATAGAAGTACCTAAATCATGGTTTCTAACATGCCAATGCAGTAATGACAAATTATTTAGCTTGTTGTTAATTATCTGCTAGTTATTAACTGATCGTGATTACAAGAGAGCGTAATGACAGGCTGAAAGTAAAGAACCTAAAGCAGGATATCTAATGAATGAGATGCATGACCTATACAGGTTATCTATTGCGCAGATAAGTAAATAAAATCCTATAAGCATGTTTTCTACCCATTATTTATACTAAGCATGCATAACCCTCCCCCATATTCAGTATTCAACCCCAATCGTTTGTTTACAAATTATTACAAACCTGTATCATCTGAATTACAGTAAATAAGAACAGAAATAAGAAGTTATTCTATAGGGAGCCTTCAATCAGGCCCAGTCTTCCAACCTCAACCCCTTCGAGTTCACAGCCTTTGCCATGGTCTAGGTGCGGCAAAGCTCCCTAAGGCCCCATTGGGTCCCTGGCCAATACCAGCACCTAGACATTTAAAAGAAAATGCAGGACATGTGCAGTGTGGAATACCAGCCTTGTGTGTCAAAGTTCAGTGAGTACTCAGAGGTACTCAAAGCAATGCTCACACGANAGTTGTAAGATGCTGGGATGTCTATCACCTGAAAGTCAACGTCGAACCAAGTCGGTCCCATTTGCAGACACAAACTGATTTCCCCAATAGTGGACCTTTGGGAACCATCAAAAGCTTTGACATTGATGGCCCCATCCTTGATCTCATGCAGGCTCTTTCCCAATGTTCTGAGAGTCACCAATGGACAAATATTGAGGCTGGACCCTCTGTCAATCAGAATCCTGGTGATGAAATAATCTTCGCATTGCACATTGATGTGCAACGCTTTGTTGTGGCTTAGCCCTTCTGGTGGCAGCTCATCTTCGTAGAAAGTGATTTTGTGACTCTCCAATACCTACCCTACCATGTTTGCCATTTCTCCTCCAGTTATGTTGTTGGGCACATATGCCTCGCTCAACACTTTCAATAAGGCATTCTTATGTGCGTCAGAACTTTGTAGCAGAGCTAAGATGGAAATCTGGGCTGGCGTCTTGTTCAACTGATCGATGACTGAGTACTCCTTTGCTTGTATCTTCCTCCAGAGGTCCTCAGGCCCAGTTTCAGTGACGGTTGATCATCCAGAGGCTTGTTTACTGGACTCAGCGAGATGTTCTGGAGTATAAACCCTGCCGGTTCTGGTCATACCCTGTGCTGCAATTGCTTCTCCAGATTTGGTTTTCCCTTTCCTTCTCGCCTCGGCGGTGTAATCCCAAGGGACGGCTTTCGTATGGAATGGTGCTATGGCTGACATTGCTACAGGAATGGGTACCCTTGTTTTGGGAGGTAACACAGCAACTTCAAATGGCACAGGTGCTTTTGGGGATCCAAACTCGACCTCAATTGGTCCGGGCGCCTTTGCAGAAGGAGGTGCTTCGAACTCAAGCGGTATAGACATGTTCACTTCAGCATCCCCAGAAGGCTGGATCTGGACAACAATCGGATTAAGTGTGACTGTTGGTTTCTTCGGCTCGTCACCTTCGGCAATCAATCCAATCGACCCTTTGGGGTCCCAATCATCTTCTATCTCGATCATGTGAACGCCTCCACCCTTGTGGTCAGGCAGAGGGTTGTTGCGAACATTAGGAGCAGGCTCCTTTGCCACGATGATCTTATTGTCAATTAAAGCTTGGATCTTATCCTTCTGCGAGCGGCACTCGTCAATGGTGTGCCCCTTCAGGCTGGAATGGTATGCACAAGTTTTGTTCGGGTTGATCCATTGGGAAGGATTTTCTGGAGTTATGGCAGGGATGAGGGTGACGTAACCAGCAGCTTTGAGCCTTTTATATAGCTAGTCGATCGGTTCGGCAATGGCAGTATATTGTTTGGGAGGTTTGCGGTCGAAGTTAGGTCGAGGTCTAGGAAAGTTTTGGCGAGTGGGAGGTGACTGAGAGGATTGAGTGTTGTAGGCTTGGTAGACAGGTGCGGGTTGAGAGTATCTGGGTGAAGTGGGCTGATATGTGGGAGGCGGAGACGATTGGTAAGTAGGTGGTGGAGCTTGGTAGGAGGGCAAGAGTGCTTGGCAGTTTGGAGTAGGTTGATATGTGAGTGGGGGTAATGGATAGGTTTGGTAATTTATTGGGGATTTTGTTCTCTGTGCAACCATCACGGCACTCACATCCCTTTTCTTGGACGTGCCACCAGACTGTAGAGCCTTGTTGGTAGCCTGTAATGCTTCAAGGTTGGTGACCATACCAGTTTTAATACCTTCCTCGATTCTCTCCCCTAGCTTGATGATGTCGGAAAATTTCTGACCCTCAATCAGCATCAACCTCTCACAATATTGTGGGTCCTGAGCTCGGACAAAAAACCTGTTCATTTGTTCTTCTTCTAAGGCCGGCCTGACCTTAGCAGCCTCTGACCTCCAATGAGTAGCATACTCGCGGAATGTCTCTGTAGGTTTCTTCTTCAAATTCTGGATGTAGAATACATCTGGCGCATTCTCCGTATTGAATCTAAACTTGTCCATGAAATCGGACGCCATACCTACCCAGCTTGTCCACTTCTTGGGGTCTTGGCTAATGTACCAAGATAGAGCATCTCCTTTCAGACTTCTCATAAAGAGCTTCATGCGGATCTTTTCATCCCTTCCGACTCCGATCAGCTTGTCGCAGTATGTCCTCAAATGGACTCTAGGATCCCCTGTGCCATCAAACATCTCGAACTTGGGAGGTTTGTACCCCTCGGGTAGTTCGACATCTGGATGAATACAAAGGTCCTCGTAATTCAGTCCCTCGATACCTTTGTTTCCTTCAACACCCTGGACTCGGCTAGTCAGCTTCTTGAGTTCTGCGGCCAGGTTCCTGATATGAGAGTCTTTGTCATCAGACTCTGGTGTGCTTGAAATAGGTTGAGTATAGTGTGGTATGGTTTCCACATAGATGGGGGTGTTGTGGGGATGATCATTTGTGGAGTTTAGTGGTTCAGGAATGAGTAGTGCGGTGTTGTTCGAAGTGTGGCATGTGTTGCACTGGTGATGGGGAGCGAGTTGGTTTTGTGGTTTCGGGATGTTTTGTGGAGGTGTAGGATTTTGAGCATTGGGAAAGTTGACATCCGGGGTAGTGAGGGAAAATGACAAGTTTGCCAAGTTCCGAACTTAGTCCAGTTCTTCCTGATATTTTAATAACTTTTGTTCGAGCTGAGTGGCACTTTCCTTGGAAACCTGAATACCCTGAGTAACCTCTACCCGTTCACCCGAGTTCTCCTTTCTGATGTTGCTCAAGTCTTCCATTTTTGCCTTGTTCTTGTTTCTGATAGGACTCAGAGGAGGAGGAGGTGGAGGGCCCTTAGATCTTATGGAGTAGGATGATGATTCCAGAGTGCACGAACTAACCTTTTGGGGAGGGGAATAAAACAAAAAGTAAAAACAAAAAGGTAACAAGTTAGTAAGGATTATGAGAAAAAAATGTTGCGATATTTAAACACATAGTGTATAAATCGTGTCCTAATTTGGGTGCCTCGTTGTGCCCGAGGTAGGCCTAGCGACAAGTTAATTTGGAGAACTTATAATGCTAAATGCCTCATTTTATTGATAAAAATAAGACGAATCCCAAAACGACACTAAAGTTGCAGAAAGTAAAATGTCACTAATGGCCATTGGCCTTATTACATTTAAAAGTAAAAGAAAAGACTCCTAACTACTCGGTCCCAGAAGGACCTTCCACAGACTCGGCATCTTTAGCTCCATCGAACAGCTTCACCAGCTCATGCAGTCCCAGCAGCAAATAAGCTCTAGCCAAGTGTCCTCCTTCATTTCCCTCAGTGTTCTTGCAGTTTTCGATCCTCTGGATGAATTTCCTTTCCAATTCTACCAAACCTCGCTCCAAATGCCCTAGTCATTTGTTGGCGCTGACAGCCATATCCTTCCACTCCAGAATAAGGTTGCAGCCTCTATGATTTTGTTGTCGGGTTGGATTTCCAAAAGGGAAGGCAAATTTCCCAAGTATTTGCGGACGAGAGTCTGATCGCTGGAGTGAAGGTCTTCCCACCAGCTTAGCAACCTTGGGCGAATGTTGGTTACCATGCCGAATCTGGGGACTTCGTGCCTCATTTCTGCAAAACAAAGTGTTAGGCCCTTACCCTGCCGGACTCGACTATTTAAACCAATAATTAGCATAAACGACATTTAGTTCTCCAAATAAATGCACAGAATATGGTGGCGTCCGTTTGGGTTCCAAGGAAACCCAGTGGACTTTGGACAAGGCTATCTTAAAGAGTCATTATGTGGACATCATAACTGACTCGACTAGGTTTGACAGTGATGCATGCGCAGTTAAAATAGAGTAAGGTTTATATGGGGTATTAGACCGGTACCCTTGAGCGTACAACTCAAGAGGGAAAGGCACGAAACCGTCCACTGCACCGCTGATCGACTGGTTTTACCGCAAATACGTCTTTACCATATTTAGGGGGTGATATATTGAAAGGGCGCAACCACTCATTATAAGCGTTGCTATGGTATTTGTTTGGCACGAGTGGAATATGATGTTGAAGATGCAGTTACAAGAATGAAACAAATTGTCACGTATTTGCACATTCATAATGATTACAATGATTGCTCATAATTACAACAGTATTGAAGGAAAGCGGTAAAAGAAAGCATTAAAGAAAAGAAACAAAGAGCCAAGTTAGTTTCGCAGTAGAAGAGAAATAAAGACATAAAAGCAATAAAGAAGCAATAAAGTCACAAATAACATGAAATGGTAAAAGCCTAAAGAATATCCCCAGCAGAGTCGCCATGCTGTCGACGCCCCCTTTTCTCGCGAAATCGGGTTTACGACATCTGGGAGGACAACTCTATTCCCTTTTGGGATTTGGGTTTTTGGAGTTGAAGAGTCGCCACCTAATGATTAAGTGCATTAGGACACTAAAGGGTTTTGAGTTGGAAAACCAGAGTTCGGGTAAGGGCTAGAAATTATCTCGAGGGGAAGGTGTTAGGCACCCCTCAAGATCCACTAGTGTGGTTCCTGGCCATGTTATATTGTGACTTCACATAATCAAGTAGGCAATTAAGGGCTCAAATAGAAAGAGTTCACATACAATATTGCAAGTAAATCGAAACTTGAGTAAAGGTAAAGAGGGTAGGAATTTTATGAAAAAAAGATTTAAACAATTCTAAAAAAATAAACGAAAGCAAGTAAAGGGAGGGGGTCCTAGGTTTATGATTAATATGGATCACGTCAATGCAATACCCAGTAATCACTCCTCTAAAGAGGGGCTACATGAGGTATTATCGCACCGGTCATCATATCCATATCTACCCTTCCCACCCCGTTAAGGTACTAAAGCGCGGATTGGTCTCGACCACTATTGCATGCTATTACCCGTCCCATCCTATCAGTCCTGAAGGCATTTAGGACTACTAGTCCAACAAGGTGGGATATTAGGCTGATTGGTTTCAAAAGATAAAATCTAAGGCGACATACAAAAAACACATACTGCATGTTGGGGGAAGCATGTAAACATATAAAGGCTCATGTATACCTCCTCAAACAAAACACATAAGTAGCATGACTTAAATATAATTAAGGTCTCAAAAGATAGGGACTTTTACAGCAGTTTAGACTTGATTTTTTTAAAAAAAACGAAGTAAGAACAGTAATAGCACGACTCTGGGCAGAGATTGGGAATCCAGTGATTTGAGGACATAAAAATCAGAAACTCGGTAAGAATAAATGGGTGCACCATTTCAAAATCATTTCCAGATGAAGCAGAGTCTTTTTTAAGAAAAAAAAATAGAGTGAGCTTCAGAGAATCAGAGCAAAAATGGGAAAGGCAAAGTTGAAATTAAAAGAAGTTGGTTGGTTTTGGGTTAATAGCAACACAACTAATCAGTTATTATCGGGCCTAAAGTTTGCCTAGGCGTCGTTGTACATTGTATGATTATTTTAGAGAATGAACATACATATTTCGATTCTGATTTATAAAGGTACGCTTGATAAAGTATTTGCAGAAAAAGTTTCAAACCACTTAGCCATATTTTAACAAAGTTATTAGACAAACGTGAATTAATTACTGCAACTCGAACGAGTGAGAAGTCCTAAGGGCAGGATATCTAATGCATATAGAAGTACCTAAATCATGGTTTCTAACATGCCAATGCAGTAATGACAAATTATTTAGCATGTTGTTAATTATCTGCTAGTTATTAACTGATCGTGACTACAAGAGAGCGTAATGACATGCTCAAAGTAAAGAACCTAAAGCAGGATCTCTAATGAATGAGATGCATGACCTATACAGGTTATCTATTGCGCAGATAAGTAAATAAAATCCTATAAGCATGTTTTCTACCCATTATTTATACTAAGCATGCATAACCTTCCCCCATATTCACTATTCAACCCCAATCGTTTTTTTACAAATTATTACAAACCAGTATCATCTGAATTACAGTAAATAAGAACAAAAATAAGAAGTTATTCTATAGGGAGCCTTCAATCAGGCCCAGTCTTCCAACCTCAACCCCTTCGAGTTCACAGCCTTTGCCATGGTCTAGGTGCGGCAAAGCTCCCTAGGGCCCCATTGGGTCCCTGGCCAATACCGAGGCAACTTTATGAAGCTTCCTTACAAAGAAAATACAGGACATGTGCAGTGTGGAATACCAGCCTTGTGTGTCAAAGTTCAGTGAGTACTCAGAGGTACTCAAAGCAATGCTCACACGAAGGGGGCAGAACCTATTTTCTAAGAGTAGTGTGAAGTGCAGGAAGAAGAGTTTTCGAAAATAAGGGGGTTTGTTTTAAAAGAAAACAGCAGAACCATAGTTCAACAGTACATGATTGCATACAAGAATCATGGGGAAAGGGGAACAGATAGATCACACAATGCAGAAGGGGACACAGGTTTAATGAACATGACTACACTGAATCAAGGGATTCAGGGGAACCTGGAAGTAGTAAAATTTAGGCATGCTAATGTATAACAACAGGACATAGGCATAGCAAGGAATAGACAAAGTCAGACTTAGCATGTAAATCAGAAGACATGGTGAAGTATTAGAGCAAAGAATCAATTACACATTGAGCAGGAGAAGCATAAGTAGAAGAAAATCACAAAGATAATGAACTGAAACAAAAATAAACACATTGGTGTGAGACTTGAAAATTAATTAGGACATACCAGTAAAAGAGCAAAAGCAGGATGCAAAGACAAGGTAGTAACACTATATTAGCCTTGGCTTTCAGCCGGCTAATAATAAGCAGGAGCAGAGAATAGCAATAGAACAAAGAGCAAGAGAGAATGCAGATTTTAAAGTATTCAGTGTGTGTAAGCCAGGAAGACTTGTCGTGTGTGCTATGTAAAAGACTTAGGGTATTTATAGTTGAAAGTAGGTGGTAAAAATAAGGAAAAAAATCACAGAAATATGTCAATTTAAGAACTCGGAATCAATTGATTGAAGAATCAAGGAAGTACTCCCATTAATTAAGGGAATCAAAATCAAACGAAAAGATTCAGCACCATACAAGGCAAGTAGAAAAATCAGGGCAGGGTTAAATAAGGAATGAGTCAAGGTTCAGTATGCATATAGTAACCAATTAAGACCAAATTCAGGAAAATTACAATTAAGGAAAGGCTAGGTAGAATAGAGTACCATAGCAAATAAGGTAACAAAGATCAGTTAATTTAAAACAGGCGAATAGAATGCTAGGGTTTTGAAGGAAAGTTTTTGAATTACCAATCAATCAAAGAAAATCAGAATCAATCATGCGAAGTCATGATTCTGCATTCTCAACGTATAAATAGAGGTGAATGAACAAGAGTAACAAACAAAATCAGCCATATAGACATAAGGGGGACAAGAGATGAACAAACACAACCATCCAGAGATAGTGAAAATAGGTTAGGATTCAACAAGGCATATTCGAAGCATGGTGACCATGAGACATTAACAAGAATCAAGTAAATAGGCTAGCAGACAGACCCAAAGTAAGGAAAATCAGGCTATCACACATAATCAAACGAAGAAACATGCTAACACATAGAGACAAGGCAAAGGAAATTAGGCTAACACATATAATCGAAGCAAAGAAGCATGCTAACACACATAATCAAACGAAGAAACATTTTTTAGAAATTAGGGTTTTTAGCAGAGTCAAACTAAAGAACAGTAAGAGCATAGAAATCGGTCAGAATAAACAAGGAAAAGGTTTTAATCATAAAGAAAATTGGTCGAAATATGCGTAAAAGAAATCCAAGAAACCCTAAATTTTCAAAGAAAGTAAAAATGGTTCAAAGTAGAGAATCTTTCAGAAGAAACTCGAGAATAAGCAGAACATAGAGAAAAATATGAAAATAGCATGAAAATAACACTGTTTTGAGAGATTCAGGAGAGGGTTAGGGTTTCAAAAAAAAGGGGGGAAAACCCTAATAGAAGTGGAGAGAACATGTTAACACTTCAGAGATCGTGACATATAGGGTGTGATTTCGCCTGAAATCACACCGGAGAACTCACAGGTAACAGAACCAGGGACCCTAGGTCTGAATCACCAAGGTCCATAGACCTTGAAGGTCCTAGAGATGTTGAACAGGACAACGAGAGGCCCATCGGAGCCTTGGGGTTGAAGGGAGGTGGCCGGAGATGGCCGGAGAGGCGGTGGAGATCATCGGAGAAGAGAGAACCAGAAGGTTCTAGAGGGAAGGGAGAGGAAGAGACGATATAGAGAGAGAGACAGTCTCAGAGAGAATGAGGGGTCTGGGGGGGGGGTAATTGAATTTAATTAAGGCAAATGAATCTGGGTCGTTGATCTCATTTGATCAACGGCTCAGATTAAAACGGGGGTTGGACCGGGTTATATTAGGGATTGGGCTGGGTTAGTTTAATTAGGATATTGGGCCATTTGAATCTGATAGTGGGTGTGGCCAATTTGGCTAGAATTGAAATAATAAAGGGTTGTTTGCTAAATAGCCAATTTTCCCCTTTTATCATTTTATAAAATAGTAAAAATGATTTAAAAAATAAATTAAAGGTACTGGACTAATTAATAACATATAAATATTAATGTAAAAATACTAAAAGTGATTTTATAATTATAAAATGCTGTTAATAGGCCATAATTGCAATTATATGCAATTTAGCTTAAAAAATAGCAAACAAATGTATAAAATTATGCAAAAATTACCTTAATTATATCTTAGTGTAAATATGAGAATGAAAATAAATTATTCACCAAAAAATGCTAGTTTGGGAATAATTATTGAATTTTGTAGTATTAAAATAGACAATAAATTGATTTTAAAAAAATCTTTAAAAAAAAATAAAGGAAAAATACCAAAACTTTTGGGCATGCTTATATATGCATGTACATGCTATTTTGAGAATATTTTGAGTATAAAAAATATGTAGGGAAAAATTGGGTATCAACAACGTACTGAGGCTCCTCTTGTTCAATTTGTTTATTGGCGTCCTTGTTTTTGAAATGATTTTTGGCCCACTCACTTAGGAATTCTTGAAGATTCCCGTTGCTGAATAGTCGAGCCACTTCTTCCCTTAGATGTCGACAATCTTCGGTCCTGTGACCGTGAGTACCATGGTACTTACACGCCAAGCTATGATCCCTTTGTGCGGGATCAAAATGAAGTGGCCTAGGCCATTTGGTCTCTTTGATGCAACCAATGGCCGATACTATACTCGCATCATCCACGTTGAAATTGTACTTCGATATTCTCGGTACTTCCCTACCCCCGAGTGTTCTGTCAAAACTGCTATTGCTTATCAGACATCGGTTGCTAGGTCCTTGATCACTTCTCATGTCGTTCCTAGCTGGATGGCGATCGGATCCATTTTCCCTTCTATCCGAGTATGGCTGATACCAATCTTGGACCAGCCTTGGCTCCTGGTCCATAATCATTCTAGATATGTCGCTCTGTTGGGGTAAACAGATCCTGAATGGGCCTCCAACTGGTCGTCCTCAACTCTGATCTTCGACTGATACCTGTTATGGACATTTCCCCAAGTAACCTTCGGGTACTCCACCAAGACTTGCTTCAATTGTTGAGAAGCAATAGATTGGGGGTTGAGCCTTAGAGTGAATGCCTAAACAGCTCAATTATCTACGACCGTGGACAGGTCAATTCTCTCTATCTGGAACCTTGACACGAACCCCCTAATCATCTCGTTGTCTCTCTACTTGACTTTGAAAAGGTCTAACTTCCTCGTCTCGATCTTGGTGGCACCGACATGGGCTTTTACAAAAGCATCTACAAGTATAGCAAATGAATCAGTAAAATTTGGAGGCAAGTTATGGTACCATATCATCGCTCATTTGGACAAGGTTTCCATAAAGTTCTTCAATAACACCAATTCGATCTCATCGTCTTCTAGGTCATTGCCTTTGATTGCGCACGTATAGGAGATTACATGCTCGTTTGGATCTGTGGTCCCATTATATTTAGGAATGTCGGGCATTCGAAATCTCTTAGGAATTGGCTTCGGTGCCGCACTCGGGGGGGAAGGCTTCTAAATGATTTTTTTGGAATCTGGCCCTTTCAATATTGGAGGCGCTCCCAGGATCTGATCGACCCTCGAATTGTAAGTTTTCACCTTCTTGTTGTTTGCCTTTCATTGCGCACCTATAGGAGATTACATGCTCATCTGGATCTGTGGTCCCATTATATTTAGAAATGTCGGGCATTCAGAATCTCTTAGGAATTGTCTTTGGTGCCGCACTCGGGGGGAAAGGCTTCTGAATGAATTTTTTGGAATCCGGCCCTTTCAATATTGGAGGCGCTCCCAGGATCTGATCGACCCTCGAATTGTAAGTTTTTACCTTCTTGTTGTTTGCTTCTATCTTTTTCTCACCAGACTCCACCCTCTTTGTTAGTGCTTCTAGCATTTTCATCACCTTGAAAGTTTTTCCCGCCCGAACTCATCCGGTTCCACGGTAATTTGTTCAACTTTTGAGCGTTTTCTCTGACCCGCTCGGGCTCGATCCTGTTAGGGGTGTGACTTTAGGTCTGCAGTTGTGTTATTGCCGCTTGCTGAGCTTATAACATTTCGAAAATCAATCACAAGCTAACTCCATCACCTTGCCCTTCGGGTGCTTCTTGAGCCGATGGCCGGGGTGCCCCGCGAACGCTATTATTGGGGTTAATTGGCAGGTTGATGTTGATGGCAACATGTGAGTTAGCATCAACCGGGTCATCTACTGGGTCACCATTGTGATCAATAGAGGGTATGTCATTACTAGGTACCATGTTATTGTTTTCACAGTGGCGGCCTAATTCGGTATCAACGTTCAAGTGAGCGGACTGAGAATTTGACATTTTTAGATTACCTGAAATCAAACTTCAAAGTGCAAGTGTATAATATTGTGTGTTATGGATATTCGTATTAAATCACCACTATTATCCTTGGGCCAACGGTGGGCGCCAAATAATTTACCCTTAAAATGAGTAACAACTAAATTTGTACGCGGTTTAAGGCATGCATGATTTAATTTAACACGAATGATTTATGAACAGTAGATAATTAAAATAAAAAGAAATAAAATGATCAAACCAAGCGTGATGGACAATTAAGCCTGGCTTTTGGATGAACACTGAAAATTGACCCCGGTCGAGCCCTCGATATGCATGTCAACAATGTGTTTAAAATGAAAAGGTTCTCCCCTTTATATAGTAAGGGAATTTCAATCCTAGTACAAATCCAAATAAGGTAAAAAAAATCTTCTCCTCCTAGTAAACATTGATCTACAGTTGATACTTGATCACCCCCAACTATGCCTTCTAAAAAAGAACTCTGCGGACGTTGCAAATATAACTCGAGTATTACGCCCAGGGTCGAATCCACAGAGAGTTAACCTATCAACCGCTATCTTCAAACCCACCAAGTATTCAGCACCAGCTTCTCAAACATTCAAATTCTCAGTTGAGTGTTCTTTAACAACTAGCTTGCAAGTAACTAAATGGCTGTAACTAAATTAATAAGGTTGTAAACAATTATGGGACAAAGCTAAGGCAATGATTTCCCCTATTGATGGAATCCCTCCTGTTTATGCTCATACAAATTTACCCACTCATCTCTATCAATCTTGAACGCTAATCTTACCGCAAATCTCTCCCGAGTAATCACAGTAATCTACTATTGCACTCTCCCGAGATACACTAGCTTGCTTTATTTAGCACAATTCAATCTAGATTGCACCCAAGACTTCGTTATTCCTAATCCCGCCTTTAAACCCGCAATTATAGATTCCTCTAATAATCTAGGAGTGGTGTTGTTCAACAATACCCTAAATATGCACTCTTTTCCAAGTTATGCACACTAAATAGGTACAGCTAATTGAGGATCCTGTCAATTAACTACAACGAACACGAAGTTGAACAAATAAAGATTAAACTAGCAATTTGTATTCACATAAACAAGAAGTTCATCACCCAATAGGTTCCATCAAAGCCTTAGACAAGGAATTTAGCTACTCATAGATATGGGAGAATAAACTACGCTTGAATTCATCATAAAAATCAAAAGAAAGGAAGAAAGATGTTTAGAGTACTTGCTCCCAATGGTTTTCCTTGCTAAGAAACCTAAAAATCAATAATAACTCTCTTGGGCGAAGTCTAATGTTTTAAATAGGGTTTAGGTCTAAAAATCCCGTATTTGACACTTTGACCCCTGAACTTTTCTGCACCTGCCGCGGTTCTGCCGCGGTCATGGTAGAACCGCGGCCAATCACCCTCTCTGAATCTCTAAAGTTCTGAAGCTGCCTTCCACCGCGGTTCTGCCGCGGTCGCGGTAGAACCGCGGCCAAACCATTTTTCTGAATCCTAAGGGCTGGCATGGCGTAGCTTCATTGGGAATTTACACATTTGGCCTCTTTTCTCCAATTTTGACTCCAAAACTGCTCCTTAGCCTTCCTTATACATATATCACCTGCAAATCATGAAAAGCACTAATAAGAGCATTTTGTTATCACTTTTAGCATTAAAACTACACAAGAAGGTGATTATTTAAGGTGTGATTATAGTCAAATTCACCTATTATC
>NW_017671233.1:135891-138513 GCF_001879085.1 Nicotiana attenuata
TTCTAGGAGGGAAAAAGTTCAATTAGCGTATTTAAACACCACATTTTAGATCATTATAGGGTTATCAAAGAAAAGGCTTCAGGCTCAAAGGGGGTTAACTATGGTAATATGCACAGGTGGATTTTCGAGTATAAAGGGTTACACAAAGAAATGCCTCAATCATCTCTAAAACCGAACAACTTCTATTTCGCTTTGCACACACACAGGGCAAGTTCTAGGTATCATATGCAAACATAAGATGCAAGTAACAGCTCACACACACTTAGCATGTAACTCATTCCGAATCAGTTCATCAACACAATCATACGAGTGTTCAAGCAAGACAAGATGTGCAAAATTAAGGCATATATTATGAGTCCACAAACAAGCTTAGATGTCACACACTCAAGTTCTTTTCTATACAAGTGTACACATTTGGGGTTACATTCTGACCTTCACCCATTTATTCTTAAACTTCAAAAAGAAAAATCTACCTAACCCGGTTCAAGAAAAACCCTTGGAAAAGAACCGTGGTCAAAAGAAAAACCAAGGGGGAGGTACTACACTACCTAAAAGAAGAAAATAAAATAAAATAAAAACCCTACATGGACTACTTCCCTCAAGAGTATTGTCCACCTAGTCCGTCATCAGGAAAAGTCCTCTACAACATATTACTGACTTAGACCCTCAAGAACCCCGTCAAGAAGTGTCCGTCGTTGGGCCAATTCAGCTAATCCTAATATAACAACTCACACATATACAACATATTACTCTAATGATACAGCACAACAACATACATCTATATACATTACCATACACAGTCAGAGCAAGTCTCCCACCCCACACTTAAAACAATGGCATGTCCCCATGTCATCAAAATATAGTAAAGAACAGAAGGGTGAGAAAACTTCCCTGAAACTCAATCTGAGTCGGAGATGGTACTGGGGTCGACATGGCAGGCCCTCCCCAACGCACGCAGCCAAGCCATAAACTTGCTCTCAGATCTAGCTTGCCTCTGTGACATGGCGTCCAGCCGTGTGTGTAGACCATCCACCGAGGTGCGAAGATCCGCGACCTCGTCCTCCAAGGAGCGAAACATAGGCCGGGAGGACTGTGAGCGAGATAGGTCTGCTCCAGAATGAGAGCGCCAAGAGGGTCCAGCACTGTCTACAGACCGCCTAGATGGTGCCATAGGGACCGGATCGTCCTCCTCATCATCAATCTCAATGGTAGTGCGGGTGCCCCTGCCCACTCTGATACCGGAAGCTTTGAAAGCTGCTTTTGGGGGCAAGTCACCATCAGCAGGGTTGGTAGGGGTGTTCCTCAGCAAGCACAGTGTGGTTACCAAGGAAGGGAAGTAGAATCCCTTAGACAGCAGCGGTCCCCGTAAGACCATTTCATCGCTAATTATCCGTGCTGCATCGAAATCTTTCCCTGTCACAAAGCACCAAGTCAACAGTGCCCTGTTGAAGTTCACGTCCGTTGAGTTGCTGGATGGTAGGAACCTACTACAGATAACCGTCAACCAACACTTAGCTAGGTGAGTGAAGGAGTTAGAGTTGAGGGTTATATCTTCCTTTAGCCAAATAGGTCGCCCCTCCGTGCAAAGCACATTTGTCATGACCTCCCATGTCACCCCGGGCCTGTCATGATAGTAGTCAAAATTTGATCACTGACCACCGTTCCCCACACAATCAACTCCCTACCCAAATTCAATGGGCAGTTTGCATAAAATTCATGAACCAATATCTTGTTGACAGGTGCAGGGTCAGCAAAGAGGAACTCCATTTCCCGCCTCCGGATCTCTTCATACATCTCCACTTTTTCAACTCGGAGGGCAGCCCGATCAATCGGGATTTCCTGAATGAACGTTTTATTAGCTTTGGCACGGAAGTCATCCTCAGCCTGTTCCAATTGGAATCTAGATTCATCATAAGCAGGTCGGTGGGAAGGACCGCCAGAGCGCCTGTGCCTTTTGGGAGCCATTAATCCTAAAAACAGTTAACAAACCATCAACCAATTGCATTAGCTAATGCCAATAAGATGGTTACTCAGACTTCACCACCCAATGACACCAGCTATAACAAACTCAACAACAGCTCCACCTTTTCCGTACCACATCCGGCAACATACACCCCACACTTATTCCATTCAATATTATCCCCGATATACAACACCACCAAAAGACAAACACCATTCTCCAACAACTGAGCACCTATGCTAACAAAACTACAACACAATTATCTATTAAACCAACAAGTCACCATACAACAATAACCATCCTGTACAACACCCCAAACCTAAGTCGGGCTTAGAACACCCCCAAAAATAGACAACATAGTACCACCATTCTTGGGCAACACATGACCCAATACCATTATACACCATAAAACTAGTTTAGGTCTCCAAACCACCAAAACAATTTCACAATTATATTATAATGGAGACCCCAACTAATGTGGCACCAACAACCCTCCAAACATTAACTACAACAACAATAACCATAGTAATCATTCAAGAAAGCAAAAAAATTGAAATGACTATACTAATCCTAACTAGGGTTCAACTACAACTACAATATTAACAAATTACACTACTTAGCAAATAAAGAAATAGAGAGAGAGGAGAAGAACTTACTTGAGT
>NW_017671233.1:143342-219998 GCF_001879085.1 Nicotiana attenuata
TCTTAGCATTGGACCCAATAACCTGCTGCATCATTGCTTCAAGCCTTGCAAACCCGTCTTCCTGTCTTCCACCCTGCTGTTGCTGAGGTAGGTGGTACCCTTGCTGCTGATTGTTGTACCCTTGTGGTCTAGGATACGGTGCCATGTTGTTGGGGGGTCTCATGCCTCCCATGTTTCCGGTGTTATACTGTGGCTGCGGTGGCCTGTACTGCTGCTGAGTCTGCTGACCCCAGTTCTGATTACCTTGCCTCTGACCCCCATAGTTAGCCACATAGTTCATATCTTCAGGGTGCTGATGATGATGGTCATGCTCTGTATTTCAAGGATTACCAATTGGCTGGCTAATGCAAGATGTGCACAAGCCCCCATTGGTAGTGTCTACTATATGAACCTATTGCTTCTACCCTGATTCCTCCACCTTTTTGGTGAGGATGCTCATTTGCGTCAAAAGAGTCGCCATGTTTTCAGCCATTGTATTAGAAGGATCAAGAGGCACTGAGTGCACCACTGGAGTGATAGGTGCATTCCTAGATGTCCAACCCGAATTCTGCGCCATCTTGTCGAGCAAATTCTGACCTTCTCTCCAAGTCTTGCTCAAGAATGCCCCACCAGCCGAGGCATCAACTATATTCTTCAAGCTGTCTGACAGTCCCATGTAAAACCGTTGTCCCAACATCTGCTCTGGAACACCATGGTGGGGACACATAACCAACATTCCTTTAAACCTTCCCCATGTCTCGTGTAGTGTCTCCAATGGTTTCTGTTTGAAGCTCACAATCTCATCAATTTGTTGAGCGGTCTTGTTGGGAGGATGGAACTTGTTGTGAAATTGCTTGACCAACTCATCCCAAGTTGCTATAGAGTTTATGGGAAGCGAGTTTAGCCAAACCTGAGCAGCTCCTGTCACCGAGAATGGAAACAATAATAGTCTGATTGCTTCCGGAGTCACGTTCGGTTGCCTTTGAGTTTTGCAAATAGACAGGAAGTTCTTTAAATGTTGCTGAGGGTCTTCTGTTTGATTCCCAGAAAAAAGTCCCTTGTTCTGCAACAAGTGTAGCATGTTATTTGTGATCTGGAACAATTCAGCTTGTATCGCAGGCACAATAATGGCAGTGGCCAGATTGTCAGCTGTTGGTTGTGCCCAGTCATAAAGTGCACCCTCAGGCACAGGAGGTGCCAATTGCTCATCCCTGACGTTCCCGTTGGGGTCGTTTATGTCGCCCATATCAATTTCGAGTTGGTGTATTTGTTGTGATTGTTGAAGTCTTTTGTTTGCACGATTCAATTCCCGGAATGTCTTATCGGGGTCTGAGAGTCCTTCAAGCAGTTCTCCAGTCCTTGTAGAATTTCTAGGCATGCACCTGTGCACCCAGATCAACAACCGTCAAATTTTCAATGAAAAAATTGGTAGAGAGAAACTGAATACAACAATAATCTTTGTATTTCTGTCAATGGCAGTTGATAATTCCGTTAACTCCCCGGCAACGGCGCCAAAATTTGATCACGCCCAACTATGCCTTCTAAAAAAGAACTCTGCGGACTTTGCAAATATAACCCGAGTATTACGTCCAGGGTCGAATCCACAGAGAGTTAACCTATCAACCGCTATCTTCAAACCCACCAAGTATTCAGCACCAGCTTCTCAAACATTCAAATTCTCAGTTGAGTGTTCTTTAATAACTAGCTTGCAAGTAACTAAATGGCTGTAACTAAATTAATAAGGTTGTAAACAATTATGGGACAAAGCTAAGGCAATGATTTCCCCTATTGATGGAATCCCTCCTATTTATGCTCATACAAATTTACCCACTCATCTCTATCAATCTTGAACGCTAATCTTACCGCAAATCTCTCTCGAGTAATCACAGTAATCTACTATTGCACTCTCCCGAGATACACTAGCTTGCTTTATTTAGCACAATTCAATCTAGATTGCACCCAAGACTTCGTTATTCCTAATCCCGCCTTTAAACCCGCAATTATAGATTCCTCTAATAATCTAGGAGTGGTGTTGTTCAACAATACCCTAAATATGCACTCTTTTCCAAGTTATGCACACTAAATAGGTACAGCTAATTGAGGATCCTGTCAATTAACTACAACGAACACGAAGTTGAACAAATAAAGATTAAACTAGCAATTTGTATTCACATAAACAAGAAGTTCATCACCCAATAGGTTCCATCAAAGCCTTAGACAAGGAATTTAGCTACTCATAGATATGGGAGAATAAACTACGCTTGAATTCATCATAAAAATCAAAAGAAAGAAAGAAAGATGTTTTGAGTAAAACGCCCTCGCGGAATCTTCAACTTTCAGAAACTGCCTTCCACCGCGGTTTCACCGCGGTCGCGGTAGAACCGCGGTGGAACTTGTACCCGGAAATTTTGGCCTGTTTTGAATGGGATACTTGGGAAATTCAACAATTGGCCTTTTTTCATCAATAGTTGACTCCAAAACCGCTCCTTAGCCTTCCTTACACCTATATCACCTGCAAATCATGAAAAGCACTAATAAGAGCATTTTGTTGTCATTTTTCCATATTAAAAGTTCACAAGAAGGTGATTATTTGGTGCGTGATTATAGTCAAATTCACCTATTATCAATACTGAGGGAGATTTGCGCCGTAACATCTGGTTGAGGGCGGATATTACGGCTCCCCGCTTATCGTGACTAAACGTTTTTCCCTTAGTCTCGGCCCTTCACTCTTCTCGGGCCCGATGCTCAACCATATCCTGCCTCGGTGCATCATTCGTCTTTCGGGCTTTGAGACGTGGAACCCCTCGGCTCTACTCGAGGTCATGTCAAATCGTGCTTTCCCCTTGTTTCTTTACCGGAAAATCAGGGGTAACTTTATCTCCAATTTTAGTCGTACACAATCATTATTCATTACTGTTATGATTTGGTGTAAATATAAACTAATTGGTGTAAGTACATTCACCAATTAGGAATCCTGTGTATAAATCAAAATACTCCAATATCCTTCTCTCTTTTCTTTTTGCTTTGCTTTTAGAATATCGTAGTTGCTAAGTTGTAGAAATTAATAATTTTGGTGTCGTAATTACGGGTAGCTTAGCGTATTAGACTTCGACTAATATTTCATACTGGTCCCCCGTCTAGTAGGCGTTTGGCAAAATTTCTCCTTCTTTTGGTCAAAAGTAAAAAAGAAAGTGGGGCAATTCTAAACGTTAAAATATCATGGTATAGCCAGTTTTCACACTGGTCAATGAAAAATAGTCAGCGTTTATCAAGTCAATGAAAAATAGCCACTATTTTGCTGCAATAGGGACCGGTCCAGTATAATATACGAGAGTTCTGGTGCATTTGTGTACGAACTCCAGTATATTATGCTGGACCGGTATACTTTGCTAACTCCTGTAAAATTTGCGGGAGACTGGAGCACCAGTGCTCCAAACTCCAGTATATTATACTGGACAATTATACTTGCTGGAACTCCCGTAAAATTTGCGGGAGTTCCAGCATAGTTATCCTGAAATTTACGGGAGTTCAAGCATACTTATGCTGGAACTCCCGTAAAATTTGCGGGCGTATTTTTCCGGATTTTGAACAGTGTTTTCGCTCAGATTTAAAGTGGCTAAATTTCGATGACTTTTGAAACTTGACTATTTTTCAACGACCAGTGGTAAATCTGGCTATTTTTGAATTTCTCCCATTCTAAACATATAAGCCTGCGCTCTCCGGTGCATTTGGTGAAGAAATATAGGAGAAAAGTAAAAAAAACGCCGTTGCCGGGGATCGAACCCGGGTCACCCGCGTGACAGGCGGGAATACTCACCACTATACTACAACGACCTTGTTGAAATAATCTGCCACGTAAAATACTAATATTTCACTGTCGATCACCCGAGTGACAGGTGAGTAACTATATTACGACGTTGTTTATCTGTCTGTGATTTGGACAAAATATTCTTACTGTTGTCTTATTTTTGTAGCATACTAATTTTATTTCTTCACCTGGTAGCATATTTATTTGCATGTCCATATGTATTCGGTATTCGACAAGAGAAGTAGTTGTCTTCCAAACTTAATTGTATGTCTAGATCGCACTCAATATTAGGGCAATACAATTACATTAAATATGTGTGACTTAGATAACGGTTGTCCAGATTTATAGACATTTGATTGAATATCAAAGAAAATAATATTATCTCATTGTTATTATTATTATTATGAGCGTTATAATAATTTGTATTGTGTAATATAAACTCCCCGTCCCAATTTTATCGAATGTCCCGAGTACCAAAGGAACTTAACGTGAAATCCTTGCTCCTCTTCACGGCAGTCTTTAAATAGTGTCATCACCAGCCAATTAGCTTACATGATTCTCTTTGTAAAATTATGAATCCTTTCTTATTAATTTATGAGAATCATAAATGTATTAGAGTTTCTATAGGCAAGAAACAAATGTGCAAGTAATTGGAATATGAAAAGGCCCTTTGAATCTTTTATGGGAAACAGGGGGGCAAGTCAAACAAAGTCATAGTTCAAAGTAAGTTATTGGTCTCCTAAGAGGAGTCATAGTTTTAACGCATGTCATAATTGCCATTACTACTCAAATGCTTATTATTTCACTCCTCTCTTCTCTTCTTCTACTTTAATGACCTTTGTATAATTAATACACAATTAACATTCTCATTCATTATTTCTGAAACAAAACATACTTATTCCTAATCTTACCATATAAATTAGATCCTGCTCTAGGAACACTACTTTCACTCATCCTTTTCTCTCTTGCATATATCATTTCTCTCTATGCCATGGGAAACGATAATGAAACTTGTGACACCAGACTCACACTTGGACTTGTCACAAGTGATTTATTACCTAAACAAAACCAATTAGAAGAACATAAGAAGATTATATGTCTAGATCTATCTATTCCTCTTCATTCTAGTGACATGGAGGAGAAAAACACTGAGGGGTCCACCTCAAAATTTTGTAAAAATGACCTAAGGCAAGCCCTTAACAGTATAAGTCCAAGAAATTTCAACAATTTTGATTATGAGAGCAAGAAGAATGGTATGAGAAAGAAGCTGAGGCTTACCAAAGAACAATCCACTTTGCTTGAAGAGAGTTTCAAACGGCACACTACACTTGCTATGGTATATCATTATTATCTTAAACTTTACATTTTTTTTATATATAAAAAGGGCAGCCTGGTGCACGAAGCATCCAGCGTTCACACAGGGGTGCCAGAGAAGGGTCTCACCCCAAGGGGATGTGATGTAGGCAGTCTACCCTGATGCATGCATCATTGGCTGATTAAACGGCTCAAATTCGTGATCTACAAGTCACACGGAAACAACTTTATTGTTGCTTCAAAACTCCCCGTCTTTTTTTTTTTTTATGTGCTCTCGAAAAAAAAAAGATTGATGGAAAATGTTTTTAACAAGTGAAAGATAAGAGTGATAGGTTAAATTTGGATTGATATGCAGGGTCAAAAACAAGAGCTTGCAGCCAAATTAAAACTCAAGCCACGGCAAGTAGAAGTTTGGTTTCAGAATAGAAGAGCAAGGTAATTCTCATTAACTTATTACCTCTATTTCATATGCTATTTTTTTTAGATTCTTAATTATGGAGTAATATTTATTCTTGCGTTATAAAGGACTAAACTGAAGCAAACAGAAGTGGAGTGTGAGTTGTTGAAGAAGTGCTGCGAAAATCTGAATGATGAAAATGGTAGGCTAAAGAAAGAGTTGGAAGAGCTAAGATCAATCAAGATTGATCAATGGGCGCCACCTTTTCATCTTCAACTTGCCAAGATTAGGACAATCGCCCTGTGTCCATCTTGCCAGAATATCAAATCTGAGCAAAAGCATTGTGATTTGGATTCTGGAAGCCCAAAAGAGGCTAGTGATGCAATGTTCAAAGAAGCAAACTCAGACAATATTCTTGTCAATGAAAATAACAATTAGTAGCCTTTATTTACCACAAAGTCATTATATGAAATAAATTATGGTATTCTAATATATGCAGAATCATAATTCATAAGTGTTTCATCACTGATATTCCAATCAAACAAACATGAACCCCTTTTTAAGCTGTTCTAGTTCATCAATGTTTGGTTCATATCGTATAGTCCAAGTGGTGGAGGCACATGGCTTTAAGTTGTGCCATCTACTATCATTTCGTCGAATTCTTTTTATTATGTATGTGTATATATAATATATTAATGTTGAATAATTTTTATATTTATATATATGTATACACTATATGTTTGAAAAATGATGCAAAGTAAATATCTGGGGTGGAAGTAAAAATTTATTAAAAGCCCACAGCCATAATTCTTAGAATAGGTCGAGGGTGTTGTGCCCTCAATGCCTCTGATCATTAGCTTTACGCGATAAAACTTGCACACGAGCTCCAACTATCCCGAGGGAAACTTAGGAGAGAACCAGTTACTAGACAGTTCGAGTAGTCTTTAGCCCTTGTACCTAAGTCAGATGAACAATTTGCACATCATCTGGTGCACTAACTCTGATCAAATTTTGGATTCTAAATTGCCTTTCTTCATTGATTGCAACTCCAATGTATTGTTTTTAAAATTTTCATTTTAGGTATATACAACAATTATCTATAAAATGAAGCTACATATAACAAATTTAATAAGAATTCCAGTAACTCCTCATTTTTAGCAACCACATGATGCAACCACCTTAAAAGAACATAAAAAATCTTAGTATAAGCAGCATGAAATGATGAAATGCTTGGAAGTCTACCACATTTTGATAGCAACTCATTTTTTGTGTTCTCTTCCTATTAAGTTACAAGGTGGAGTTCAAAGCTCAACAGAGTGGCCTGTTTAACTTTAAATTTCTCCACAATCAAAGCAGTACACATGAAGAAAGTATAAACCATATAGGAAAAAACTAACAAAAAAAGAGCTAATATTGCTTAGTGAGTTTTAACTCTTAATATGAGTAGAAAACTGAACAACTAATAGAAATCCCATTCGTAACTTTCTGCTCTATTAGAACCTCATGCAAAAGCAATTTCACAACAAGAAAATATTGAAAGAAAAAGCTGTATAACATCCAACAGGAAAGCCCTTCAACAGTTTATTACAGAAAATTTAGGAAACGGTCCACGGCACAATTTATTGTGCGCATTATTATCATAAGTTCAATTTATAAACACCAACAGTGTAAAAGATTTTTACACTATCCAAGCAAATCATTCTGAAGGGTTCACCATCAATAGAAAAGCACTGCAGCAGAGGCAGAGACTTTTGGTGCATTCATTAGCCTCTCCTCGAATTCCTGAACCTTATAAGACATAAGAGTAATTGGACCATAGATCCACGTCTGTTTCTCCGCGAATATCACCATTTCCTCTAACACCATGGAACTCCTGAGCAAATATTCCACAAAATGAATCACATGCTTCTCCATTACGAAACCAGCTACCTCCACCTTCTTGAGGTGATGAGTCACGCACTGGACAGGAGTATCTACCATATTCCAATATTCATCTCCATCAAAGTCACATGAGTGAATCCACGAGGCTGCGTTCTAAAATAAGCACAAGACGAAATATCCAGTTAAGAATTGTCCCGAGCTTTGTATAACGGATACTAACAAAGACTCGGAACTGCAAAATCTTAGGGTAACTCATTATGAAAATACATCTATGGTTACTGGGAAACAAACATAGAAAACCATACAGAAATTTATGTTTCCACCTAGAAGAAACATGATGTCTTATGTTTCTACTTGATAGTTCCTCAGGACTCCCCAAATAATGAGTAAAAAGGAGATTAGGAAAAAAAGTCCTATTTGCATAGAGTAGAGAGACACTCACATTTCACTGTAGGGTCATTGAATATGAAATCTGAAAACGCTATTTTAAAAAAGATGGAAAATGCCAAAGTTAGTATGTATTCAACATATCCCAATCATGCCAACACGGGTTAGTGTGTCTGACACCAACATGTTTCCAAATCTTTAGGGTCCATGATAATAGGTTTGAATCGAACATTGCAAAGAACACAGTTAATAACAAGAGCAATAAAATAATTATTTTGCCATACTCGGGATGGATAATCATAGTAAGCAGTTATTTCGATGATAAGATTCTCCAAGCAAGGACAGTGCTTCAGCAAGTTCAGTATTCCTGGTAAGTGCCATTTCACAAAATCCAATTGAAGGTGAAGCGTCTTGCAACTGAAGGTCGGAGCTGGTAGATTTGTCAACTGCCATGAAGAAAATACCTAGGCAGACAAAAATAAAGGGAACACAAAAGTTAAAGAAACTAAATAAAAAGATTTTTGCATTGGGCTATTCATGCCCTTGGTCAACATTCTTTGTTGCAATGCGAAACATGAGTATTCCCCATCTATTTATTTGAATAGTGCATCTCTACACCATGAAAAAGATATTGTCTGTAAGTTCAGATTAAGCTTAAACACATTTGATGCATTGCACACATTTAATGCGATGCACAAATTTGGTGTGTGCTTCAGCACATAAGTAAATTCTTGTGTTGGCGAAAAGGACTATGTCTAAAAGGAAATGGTCCTATGCACTATGAACAATGCTTCTAAGTGATCAAGAAATCAAGGAGGTTTATTCCTAAGGTATTGACATGATAAAGAATGCAATCAAAGAGATGCTTACAATAGCAAAGAAAGCTGCATTGCACCAAATTTGATGTAAATGCTTGCTAAACTGAAACCATGAAAGTGCAGACATCTAAATTACTTAGAGGAAGTAGCATACAGTCATATGACAGCTTAACTATACTCTTGAGTTTTTATTGTCTAGCCTCCATAAGACTCTACATGAAAGACTATGTCTTTTGCTATAGGACGTAGGATATTGACTTATCTACCATACCTGAGTTTATGGAAAACAACATGAGAAGGGTGTGTTTTTAATCTGATGACATTGAAATAAACTTCTTTTTTTCGGGTAAGTTAAAATGAACTTTCTTAAGAAACGCAGAGAAGCACAAACTCAAGATAACGATTTAATCAACAAGGATGTGTGCTGACAACCACAAGGTAAGTAATTAAAGCATTAAAACTGATTGCACAATGTACATGAAATATTGACGGATGCCTAAATCTGAGACGTTTAAGACAAAATCCAACACCATAACCCCTCCAGTCCATAAATATAGTTAGTATTTCCACCTAAAAGGCTATTTCTCCATAGAGTCAGAAATCTTAAATATACCTGGAGAAGTTGTGGAGAAAGAGAAAAAGCCACATACCAGAGAAAACCAGGAACATAGCTTGAGACTTTTGGCCCCTGTAATTGTTTGGAGGAGTACTCTCATCTCTTGATAATCCTTGTACTCTTTGAAGTCAAACTTCTCCATACGATTGACAGACACTTCAACAATAGATGCTACATTTGTAATATCCAGCACCTCCACAGTTCCAGACATTTCTAATGATAGGAGAGTTGGAGCGGAGACATGTATCCTTGTTCCAAACCATCTAATGCCAAGTACCAATGTCTTTAAATTCGAGTTGACCAGAACCAGTCTTCTATGGCCGTAGCAAAACCACAGAGTCAATTCCTCAAGCACCGGGCAACCAGATAGAATACAATCCATTGATTGATCCATTAGCATAACGTTATCAAGAGAAAATGTTTTTAGAGCCTTCAGGTCGCTCTTCTTTTTCGTATTTATCTTACAGTACGCCAATCGGAGCTCAACCAAATAAGGACTGCTTAGAACAAAATTAGGCAGATCATAATAAGCCTGGGGCTCAAATGTACCATGTGCAGAGAAAGACAAGTCAAGGACCTTTAAATTCTTATTTAATGCGAACTGGATCCAGGTACCAATTTCATTAGCCATCCTTTTCTCGCTCCTCAGACAGTCGTACTGCCATCTGTCTGTTCTGTTGGATACTCTTTGTCGAATTGAATGGGATAAGCTAAAATGAAAATCAAGGCAGAACTTATAAAGAGTTGGGCTCTTATTAAGAAGAAGAACATGACGAACAAAGTTCAAGAACCTTTCGTCATAGTCAGGACGATTAGCTTGACTATAATAGACGCAATTGTGCCCCGGAAACATGCATTGATCAAAAGTGAGTGTATGGATGAATGGCCAGAGGTGATTAAATCTTCGAATCAAGATTGTGTTCAGAGAATCTAGTGTTGGCAATAAGGAGAGAATATGGATGAGGATGGCATCTGGTAGTCCACTTATACGGTCTTCGTTAAAGTTACAGCTTCTTTTCCTTGCAGACATATTCCTTCTGTAAGACAACATAGCACATTTTTAGGTGCGATAAATTGCAAGCTATGAATGACTGAGCATATGTTATTCCTAGAAACCAAGAGGCACAAAACAAGAACTTTCCTCCCTCTAGTTAATCAGGCTGAGAATTCCTCGAGTGATAATCTCAGCATAATAA
The DNA here is from genome assembly GCF_001879085.1 of Nicotiana attenuata. Lineage (NCBI taxonomy): Eukaryota > Viridiplantae > Streptophyta > Magnoliopsida > Solanales > Solanaceae > Nicotiana > Nicotiana attenuata. Next base: position 153,739 of record NW_017671233.1, read on the forward strand.
ATTTCCATTTAGAGATAACAATTCATGAGGATCAAACAGATTGGGAAACTTTTTAAGTAATTACCATTCATAGTTTGGATTAAAAAGTTTCTAAGACAAGGCAAATGTATTCTTAGATATAATCACTTTCTAAGAGTACCCACTGATAAAAATAACAAACTTCAAAAGGAGTCCACTTAGAAGAGTTTTAAAGGAAAAAGAAATGTATATGCGCACATATCCAAGGCATCCACCTAAAAGATAAACAAAAAGAATCATAAACCAAAAGAAAAGCTTAACAAGTTTCTTGTATCTAAACCTAAAAAATATCCACAGAACACATGGACAAATAAGTAGCAATGCAGCTTCGGTTACAACAAGGAGTGGCAAACGGGCGGGTCAGGTCGAATATGGTTCGGGTAAAACGGGTAATGAAAAAACGGATCAATTATCCGACCCGACCCATATTAAATACGGATAAAAAACGGGTTAACCGGCGGATCAATTACCCATATTATCCATATTTTCTTGTATATGATCACTTTTGGGAGAATTCTTAGTCTCCCTAACTTGAGGAACCCCCAATTTAAGGCTTTACAAATGTAAAAGTTAGACTCATTGGTTGTCCATTGGTTACTCACTGGTTATCCATTTTCTAAATGGATAATATGGTTCTTATCCATATTTGACCCGTTTTTAAAAAGTTCATTATCCAACCCATTTTTTAGTGGATAATATGGGTGGTTAACTGTTTTCTTTGAACCATTTTGCCACCCCTAGTTACAACGTTACATAACTACATTTTATTTGGAGATCCAAAAATTTGAAAACAACGCAGCAACCTGGATTTGCTATCCAAAAGTTAACCGGCACACAGATGCAACAAGCGCACAAAATATTACCAATTCTCTTTTACCTGTTCCAGAAAATTTTTCTTTGCTTTTTGATCAGAAACGGCACTTTCTTGCACAGATTTACACATACTGATAAGTTGTTGCCTAGAAAGAGCCAACATTTAAAAGAGTACATGAACACAATCGAAAATCTCATATATAGCGTCGGGCTTACAATAGGCTCAAACAAAATTTTAACCATAAAAGCGGGCAAGACAAATTTTAGTATCTAAAACCAGAATACTTAGGCCTTTTATACCCTGAAACAGAAAGAAACGGTACATCATAAGACGCATTGACAAAAGAAAGATCCAAACAGTTTGAATCAAAGCAAGACTCTCATTTCCGGATTCAACATTTAGAACACAATGCAAAAGCCTAGATTTGCCAAACCTAAATGCCCCCTACCAAAAATGAACCTGTACAAACATATGAGCGATTCCAGTCATGAAGTTAACAATTATCTGAAGGGGAAGAGAACGAATAGCATGACATTTTTTCATATACCTGTTTCAAGCTGATTTTTCTAGTGTTAGGTGAGAAATCAAGCCCTCTTTTACTGCAAGTTACACAATCGCCTATTTAGTACAGAACGATATGAATTTTGCTTCTAAAAGTTACAATGTTACACGAAACTTATATAGAGGATATCGGGCATTTTCGGCCAAAATATCTTGCCACTAGGCTCACTCCGGTGCATGCTTTGCTGTCAGTAAATTAGAACCGTCCACTACAAGCAGCCCCCACTTCGCAATAAATAAGTCAAAAATTATATATATGTCGATAACTTCATATCACAAGGGTTATATGTAACCAATCATAAAAGCAGTATAACGTCGCAAAAATACAACACAACCATAACAGGAAACCTAAAACTACTCCTATATATATTAAATGCCTAAATTATTCGTGCAGCCTTGATCCTACCATATAGAGCTACCAAGCAAAACAAAAATCAGATTGAGAAACGCTTACTTAAATGAAAAGGGAATAATCAAGGTATTTACCTCAAGTATTCAAAGAACACATCATTCTTTTATCTGAGGTGTCACTGCGTTGACCTTGATTCCAGCAATCACAAGCGTCTAAGATGACTCCATTGTCAATAAAAGACTGCATTTTCGCCTTAAAGCGGAAAAATCATTCCAGTTCCATTGCCAACAATCGATTCTCTGAACACAAACTAAATCCGAATTTCCTTGAACCCAAATACTTCTGTAGATCAACTTTTCTTCCTTTTTGGAATTCCAAAAAAATTGCAAGCATATTTCCTAACCGTACTCTCTGCTCTGTCATCGATTTCTTCCCAAAACTAAAAGATAAAAACATACTCGGTTCAATTTGATCAAACAATAACATAGTCCAAGAGTCTGCCCGAGCTACCAATAAATTTATTTATTTTAAAAACTAAATAATGGAGTAAGCAAATTTCTAAATGAAATAGAATATTACTAAAATAAGTAGCCCTCACGCTCACAAAGTACAGTTTTAGGACAGAATCAACACCCTTCACATCAATTTCAAATTCTTGAGCTTAATCTTAGGATTAAAACCATAGCCCCATAAATAAACATGTAATTCAAATCAAAGAGCTTAATACCACGTGTCTGGATTCATATTTCACAGTTCATATACGCATGCATCAATTTACCCTACTACTATGATTTGAAAAAATTATACAGAATTTTAATTTACTACTATGAAAGAGCAGCAACAAGCCATCAATACTAGTATTATTTGGTTTAATTTTAACAAAATATTTCTTCCTTGAGTGATGACTGAATCACCATTGCAGCAGCAAAACACTATTTAAGCAAATATTCAGAAATTGATTAAAGGGCACCAAGATCGGTGTTACACTTAACATAAAATAGGGCAAGTGCAGCAATAGCCATTTTTAAGTCCGCTTGTTAAATATATTAAACCCTTCGGTTCAAAATAAGTTACGAATTTATTTTTGGCACGCTCATTAAGAAAATATTAAATTCTATACAAAAATATTTAGTATTACTAAACTACCCTTAATTAAATATTTAATATAAGGAGTAAGAAAACTTTTTATAAATATATACATAAGAGTAATATAAACAAATTGAATTCTTTCTTGATTATATAAATGGATACTTATTTGGATCAAAATAAAAAAGTAAACTGGCCACTTATTATGAATCGGAGGGAATAATAATAATTTATAATATTTTTAAAAATTAGTCAATTCACCATATTTCAGGACTAATAAGTATCCTAAATTTGTGAAAATTTTGAATTATTAATTTAAAATTCTTTAGTCATGAATTTTTGAACTACTAATTTAAAATTCACAATTTCACATACACTCCATAAACTTTAGCCACTATATAATTAAATCACAAAACTATTTTTCTTTGTTACGCTGAAGTAATCGAATTATATGTAAATTGCTCAAAGAATATATATGACTTAAAGGTCAAATTTTCAACTTCAAGTTATAAAAATATATTTAAATAAACAAAAAAATAAAAAATAATTACATTATAGAAATTTATTTTTTTGAACATTAAATATTGCTTAAGAAGTTTAAATAGAAAGTGAAAAAAGTAATAGTAAGTTTTAAATAAAATGATAAGTTTTGAATTTAATATCTATTAAATCTAAAATGTTAGCACTAAGTTGCATACCACTGTTAATTTTAGTATTCAAAATTAGCACATGTTAAAAATATTACTCCATTAATTTGCTAAAATTTACTACAAATACTTTAGCATATTATTCCGTATACAATAATTTTTTTAAACTTCTTTTTACTTAATAAAACTTCTTGAGCTGCGAAAGAAACATAGCGCTTCTTAAACTTAATTAATGTAAGTAGTTAGAATTAATAAGTACTCCCTTCGGTCCAAAATAAGTGATTTTTTGATCTTTTTCTTGTGGTCCAAAATAAGTGATTTTTCCAGATTTCAAGAATAAATTAATTACTTTTTTTCTACATTGTCCTTGTAGTAAATAGTGTTGGAATATGTGTCAGGAGTGTTTATGTGAGATAGTAAAGGTTAATATGGTCAATTCTATTGCTAATTAATACTAAAAGCTGGATTTCTTAATCTGTGTGAAAACATCCAAAAAATCACTTATTTTGGACCGGAGGGAGTATTTTTTTTTTTTTTCACGTGAGTTACACGNTGGGGTGGGGTGGGGTGGGGGAGATGTTTGGTCTCAAAGCACCGAACTCTTTTCTAAGTCGGTAGAACTTGTACTGACACTTAAGTTAATTATCCTGTTTTGGGAATGACAAATTGACAAAATCTGGTACTAACTTTTGCATTAACTTCAGTTCATCATAAAATATATATAAAGATAATCTAGCATTTAAGTTTGGTCATATCCATTTGCATTCAGTTATAAACTCTAGCATGGCTAATGTAGCCAATGTATTCCATGCACCGGTGGTGTTTATTGTTAAAGTTTGCTAATTGTTACATTTATGGTCAAATATTACTCTATAACATATGTTTGTACTTTCCGCACACTCCTTAAGAAAAATATGTAATACGTTTTGTTTTTTAGAATTTGTTAGCTTTAATCGCAACAATAAGGATATAACTGAAAAGAAAGTAATATAAATAATTTCTTGTTTTTAAATCGTAAAATATTTTAGAACAAATTCCATATATTAAATCGGAGGTAAATGCTACTAATTTCACAGAACACTAATTTTAGTCTTTTACCTGTAAACTATTGACTTGGGAGCACAAGGACAAAAGAAATTTGTAGCATCTATAACTGACTTCAAACTCGTCTTAATCAGGAAAATATGATAACTCTAATCTTATCTCCAGTTATCTTCCTTCATAAACCACTAGATAATGTAGCATTGAAGTCTGTTTATATCTCTTAGTTTTCAGTTACAAACTTGGGTTTGTATTTGACCTTAGACTTATCACACTTTGTTTGTATGTGTATGGCAAGCAAGTCAGTTTATAACAGCTAATATTGGCATCATTTGTACTAATGTGAAAATTAATGCCAACTTCATATCTACTTATCCTCGTAAATCACAAGATAACTTAATATTAAAGTCTAACCACATCCATCTGTGCTAAGTCAAGATCTTATTTGCACAGCTCATGCTTTGGTCAGAAACTAGTCAGTTTTTTCAAAATAATTGATCTACCCTTTACTTTTAAGACGAAATATACCTATTTAAGATCTACGTAAAAAACATTTTAAGAAATTTTAATTGTTAAAAATATTTAAAGATGTTTGAAGTTCATCGTAGAAAAGAAAAGACTAGTTGGCTTTCTAAAAAACTAGTTGTGTGTAGTTCTTTTTGGACCAATGAATAATACTTTTTCTGGCCTTTTCTATATGCTCTGAAGGGAAAAACCAATTGTGTGTGCATACATTGTAGAACTAAACTAATACACACTTTATTGAACCTGTAGCGCCTGAGTACATAAAAATACCAAAATGAATATTTGAGAAGCTTTGCACTAATTAATAAAACTGTTGTTGTTGGTCTTAGATTATTTTGTCATGTCTCTGCAAAGTATACCCAAGTCAGTTATTGAAGGTCTTGTGCTAAAATATTGTAGCATTGACATACTGGCGTAGCTCAAAGCAATGTGCTCTCTTTCAATAAATTTATCACTAAAATGCAGGAGAAAAACACCATCTGATAGATTAATGGCTGTGATCGAGTTAATTTCATTAAGGAGATACATTTGCCGAAGATCCAAAACTAAATGCATAACCTTCTATACGAGGCAAACTGATCCCAATACAATGAGGGACCATATACTAATGAGGATACATATATACAACATTTGAAGACCATTATGTGCAACAACAATGACAAGAGAGAATGAACCTGCAAGTGCTTTCATAATGTAGCACTTTAACTCTGGAGAGAAAAAAGCCCAGATGAACTTTGCTGAATTAAATACTACAACTTCCTCAGAGCAGAAGAATGGATGTAGTAGAGAGCTAAACAACTCCAGATTTTTGAAGGCAGTGGTGTGTGTTGCAAGTCTTCAAAGCAATTATTATCTGCTCTTGTTTTTCTGACTAATCCTTAGTAACCCATCTTCGGCCACGAACTTGGATACCACCAAAGCTCTGATCGCTGCTACTTTCTCCACCACTTTCTGCACTGGTATATCCAGATTTCCGGGAGCGGTGCTTCTTTTTCCTTGAAGTTCCACTGTCACTAATGCTTCCGTGTAAAAGGGGATCATCTATCCCACGTATGACTCTCCGTGCTGGAGATGATGTTGCAATGCAACTGTCATCCTTTGTTCGCTTCTCTTTCTCATGCTTCTTTATGTTCTGAGAGATCTTATGCAATTTTTGAATTCCTTTCTCTACAGGCTCCACTGCTTGGGTTACCGTGAATTTCAAATCATTCACTATCTGGTAGAAAGTATTTGTTAATAAGGAGATCAACGATAAGAGGGAGATAGAAGAAATAAGAATGCCAATCGTTCCAGATAGATATTTTACTTTCCACAAGATAGTAGGTAAAGATCAACACCATATACAGCAGTCAACTATATTCCAATTAGTTAAAGTTGGATATAGGATCCTTTCTATCCAACCTACTTTATTAAAGGCTGTTTCATTCCAATACTAAATCAATTATCAACAACAACAACAACCAGTGGGATCCCACAAGTGGGGTCTGGGGACCCCTACCCTGGAGGGCATGGAGGCCGTTTTCGAAAGACCCTCGGCTCGAGAGGAAGAATAGGAACAAGTAAATAACAACAAGGCCAGATGATATCAACAATGTAAGGACCGGAGAAAAACAAATGGAAGAAAGCAATAGGAATAGCAGTAGCAAAAGTAATAGCCACAAGCGGTAACACGACGGGGTACTAGAAAACCGAAGCGGAAGATAGTACTAAAACAACCCTAATACTGGCATTCTAAGAATCGAAGACAATGTACTAGTCAGCTAGCCCTAATAAACCTGGAACTAATCAGAAAAATACACGACGACCTATTAGCCTTCTACCCTAATTTTCCACCTCCATACCCCCTTGTCAAGAGCCATGTCCTCGGTAAGCTGAAGTCGCGCCATATCCTGCCTGATCACATCTCCCCAGTACTTTTTAGGTCGCCCTCTACCTCTTCTCCTACCTGCTAGCGCCAGCTGTTCACACCTCCTTACTGGGGCATCTAAGCTTCTTCTTCTCACATGCCCAAACCATCTAAGCAGCTTCACGCATCTTATCTTCCATAGGCCACGCCTACTTTCTCTCGAATAACCTCATTTTTAATCTTTTCCAACCTAGTGTGCCCGCACATCCATCGCAACATTCTCATTTCGGCTACGTTCATCTTTTGGATATGAGAGTTCTTGACTGGCCAACATCCTGCCCCATACAGCATAGTCGGTCTAACAGCCGCCTTGTAGAACTGACCCTTAAGTTTTGGTGGCACATTCTTGTCACACAGAACGTCGGATGCTAGCCTCCATTTCATCCACCCCGCCCCTATACGGTGTGTGACATCTTCGTCAATCTCCCCGTCCCCTAGGATAACTAACCCGAGATACTTGAAACTTCCTCTCTTAGTACGACTTGTGAGTCAAGCCTCACGTCTATTTCTGCTCCCCCTGACACTACGTTGAACTTGCACTCTAGGTACTCCATCTTCGTCCTGCTCAACTTGAAACCCTAAGACTCTAAGGTCTCTCGCCAAACCTCCAACTTTTCGTTGACACCAGCTCGCGTCTCATCAATCAGCAGTATGTCGTCAGCGAATAACATACACCATGGCACCCCCCCCCTCTTGAATATGACGCGTCAGTGTATCCATCGCCAAAGTAAATAAGAATGGGCTGAGCGCAGATCTTTGGTGTAACCCCATCCCAACCAGAAAATGTTCCGAGTCTCCTCCAACTGTCCTCACCCGAGTCTAAGCTCCATTATACATGTACGCTACAAGAACACCTATAGCCTCTAAGCATCTCCAAAAGACCTCCGAGGGGCCTTGTCGTACGCTTTCTCTAGGTCAATAAACACTATGCAAATCTTCTTCCTATCCATGTACTATTCCACCGGCCTCCTAACAAGATGGATAGCTTCCGTAGTCGAACGTCCGGCATGAAACCGAACTGGTTCTCGGAAATAGACACTGTCTTTCTAACCCTCGCGTCTTCCACCCTTTCCTACACTTTCATAGTGTGACTAAGCAACTTGATACCGCTATAATTGTTGCAATTTTGGATATCTCCTTTGTTCTTGTACAACGGGATCATCGTACTCCACCTCTACTCCTCGGGCATCTTCTTCGTCCTAAAAATAATGTTAAATAACCCAGTTAGCCACTCTAATCCAGCCCTACCCGCATATCTCCAGAATTCAACTAGGATCTCATCTGGCCTGGTGCCCGGTCGCTCTGCCCCTGCTCATCTTACGCACCGACCCAGCGACCTCCTCGAAACTAAATCGCATACAATACTTAAAATCACAATGGCTCTCGGAGTGCTCCAAATTGCCCAACACAATGCTCCTATCCCCCTCTTCATTCAGGAGTTCATAGAAGTAAGTCTGTCATCTTCGCTCGATCTGTTCCTCCTCCGTTAAAACTTTGCCGTTCTCATCTTTGATGCACCTCACTTGGTCTAGATCACAAGCCTTCCTCTCCCTCGCCTAATTATCGTTTAAAGCAAATTTAAAGTTATCTAAAAGTAGAGATTCTTTGGATCTCACACTTATCTCAACATTGACATACAAGTCTGTAGCCAAAGTAAAGAACTCTTGATGAACATCGAACCTAATTTCTTGATTCCATGAGATTGTATGTCATTTAAGACTACTACTCTCCAAAATCATTAGATCTACCTCTTTCCCTCTTTCCTGTTCTCCTCTATAATATTATAGCACATACGAATTAGATGTGAATCTTATTTTGTCCAATCCTAAATAACCATGCATCCATCTTATTATTTGTATTCTTAAAAGATCATCTTATTGGTATGACCTTTAGAGGCCTAACATGCACGGACACCATTATTGGTCTCACAATCATTTTATATAACTTGCATTTCACTTAATTACGTATATTCTTATATGCATAACGTTCATGCAGCACTTCTCCATTTCAATTATCCTAAGTACTACATCTTTATCTATCAATCTCACTGGAAGACTCAGTTTAAATATCTTGCTTGGCTACATTAGGTAAAATAATCTCGTCTAATCTCACTTCATCTCCATTCTTAGGAGCTAGATTATTTAATTCATATACTTTTTAAAAAAAAGTAGAAGTTTAGGACAATGAGCAAAATGTGCTCCAGGGGAGAACCAAACCTGCATGCGAGCTTCAAGAAGTTTTGATGTACTGCAGTCTGCATATATTGTGTTACTTCTATTATCTTAAAACACCTTTCTAGTTCAAACCATTCTTCTACATAATTCGAACTTCTAGCCGAATTTTTCACGAGTTCTATCAATAACACTATCATTTTTAAATATACTGCACCATGGAACCTCAGGTATTCCTATTGATTATCTCATCCACAACTAGGGTAAAGAAGTGTAGATAGGGGTGATCATTCGAAGCTAGGTTTGGATTAAGAATTCTTCATTTTAATTTTAAGCTTCCGGATTTAAGAAATTACAATTCAAATCAAACAAGCTCAGTTTGTTTCGTCTTTTTAGAGTTTGATTTCGGATTAATTAGTTTGGTTATTTGGATTTTAGTTTAAGACTATAAGTTGGGCTGCTTCTTACCCGGAAAAAAAATCCAAATAAAGTACTAATGTAAAAATTGCCTTAACAATACCTATCTACATCAGTCACTACTTGGCTTCAGCTATAGAGTTTGAGGCTTTCAGCAAAAGAGCAAAAAGCGGCGATAGCGGTGAGAGAAAAAATAAGGAGAAGTTCACTTAGATGTTTTTTCCTTTTTCCATTAAGGTAAATGATAACTAAAAATTCTTGAAAAATCCAAATAAAAAGGAACAGAAATAATAATAATAATAATATATATTTCACAACATTTTTTCTAAGAATGCCCGAACACTATTCTTAGCTTCATAAATTAGACTAACAGTTGTCACCATCACCAACAAGCGAGTCAGTGAACTGGTTAATTAAAGAGAATGAGCAATCACTTAGTAATCACAGTGACTGGCCGCCCATTATTCGGATGCACTGAGAAAACCATATAAGCAATATCATGATTCTTTTATCACTTAGACCAGAAAATAAAACCTAAACTTGCCCAACCCTGGGGACTGTGTGACCAGCTATGGTCCATAGGTACATCCCTAAGACCGGTATCATTTCATCAGTATATCCTAGTGTCAAGAATAGATTCTACCGCTTCTCCACAAACCAAGAAGGATAATGAGATAACTCAGACACTAAGCAAAATACATCATCCAATCCCACCCCAAGAACAATGTGATGGAAGTGTTGGATAAACTAGGAAACTCAACAGTCTCCCTACATTTTAGAAAATTGTAGCATTGGCAAGATTCACATAGTTGAGCTGAATACAGCACTATAGATTCAGTATTCCCCTTTGTTCACTCCTTGTCCCCCTGTTCTTGTTTTGGACCATATATTCTTATCTTGACCACAGTGAATGACAGAGTTCATGGATGCTGAAAATAAATAGGTACTTAGTTCAATCACAGGTATGATTGCTAGGACCCCTCCTGCACTTGTCATTAATCGAAAAGGGAAGACTTGATTTTGGATGGTGAGGATATCTTAGAAAGTTGAGTTATCCTGAAAAAGGCAAATAAGCTCTTTACTACCAAATAACTTATCGGTAATATCAAGAACGACATCAGTTGATTCAACTAATATCGTGGTGTATTCCCTGGTATTAAAGAACAGAAAAGGTAAGGTGCAGAAAATGCAATAGGATCAATTCCTTGGAATGCCCATTCTTTTATCCTTAACTCTCTGTCATGACAATTAGGAGTATCAGCACCCACATAAGACTTCAGTTGCTGAGAAGATTATTGAGATCTCATCATTAGCAATACATAGTTGTGAGGTTTTGACTCTGTTGTACGGAGATTCACAAGATATAAGATAGCTCAAACCTTTAGCAAAGAGAAAAAGGCACTTACATATTCTCCACCTCCAATAAAGACATCCTTAACGCTTTCTCTAATTGTCATTCCGCTCTTAGCATCAATGTCAGGTTGAGGAAGACGTAATTTGGTCGGACGCTCACAGTCTCTAACTTCCTCGGGATCTACTGGCAAGTCAGCAGACACATAATCCCCAAGAACAGCAACAGCCCCAGTATAGCGTTCTCCCATCAGCTCGTACGGCTTTGCTGGGAAGACATAAAGATGAACTGCAGAAGCAACACCCATCTGTACTGGATGAATAAACAGAGCTGTTAAAAAACTGTCAAAGTCAAATTGTCGAAGGAATATGAACCATCACTAGATCACTGATAAAAACTTAAAAGCATAACATGCATCCATAATAAATCATACTATACTATACTAAAAGTGGGAACACCCAAGTCAAAAGTTAATTAACCAATTTATCCATCAAAAGCTGAGTGACGATTTTGCCCTTCAAAAAACCTAAAAATGAGGTGTCAATTGTAATATCCTCATTCCTCATTTTATTGAACAAATTAATAAATTATTCCATATTCATGCACCGCAGCCGAACAGTCCTAATTGGTGTCTCATATTGTAGTAACTCTGTTTAATGTTTATGCGTCTCTTCTGCTTCACTATTCATGTTTGACAACTCAAAAGGCTTATTTGTTCTTCTTTGTTGATATGTTTTAGAGCAGCTCCTCCTGCAGACGTGGAGTCCAAAAAGCTACTCCCCTAAAGATTTGTTTGATGAATAGCGTTGCTCATGCACCCTAGATTTAATTTCTAATTTTTGCACCTTTCGGTGGTGTGCCGTGTGCTCTTTTCTTTTGTTTCATTATCAGACATACTTGATTGTTAGGCTTCTGGGGAGTTACAAGAATTCGTTTTAGTTGAAAGGCGTTTCAAACTTCCCAACCCGCTAGAGTACTTTTTCCCCTATTGCGGAAGCACAGGTAATCAAACTTTATATTTATCTTATGCTCTCATGAACTCTCATGTTCGTTGATGCATGAACCAAATTATTTTTCTTTTTTCTCTACCTTCATTACAACTCCAATATTTTACTATGTACAACCAAATGATTATGGAACCCTGTTATATGAGTGAAGTTACTTCACGTTCCATTCCATCTAATAATATTTTGTTTCTTGGACTTCCTATTTAAGGAGATAATCTTTTTGCCTGGCTTTAATTTGGTTTTATTAATTTTATTTGTTCTAATTAATATGGCCTTTTTAAACTTGGTTTCAACATTTTGGGGTTAATCATGTGAAATACATTATTTTCTTAAGGATTTTACTTCATATTTTTATTTAGTTTTATATAGGTTCTCTCAAAAGAGTACTCATTATTGATGGTTTATCTGAACTTCATAATTTTTTTCTTTAAAGTTACAGTGTATTGTTAAATAGATTCAAGTCATAAAGACCTAAAGTAAAATATCGATATACAAGAATATATTGTAATGTTGATGGACTTTTATGCTCTTTAAAGTTACATTATTAATATACAAACATATAAATTAAAATAATAATACATATTAACAGTATGTTACTTGGGCTTCATTAGAATTTCTATGTTCATTTGCACATCGTGATTCAAGAAAAGTGCTGGACTTTGTGAATTGAATAAATACAAGACCTTGCTATTTTTGATAGAATGCATGAATGTTGCTATACTCCCTATTTGATTTTTTGGTTGTCTATTACATATATGATGTTTTGTATTAGGAGTAATTAATTTTAGTGATTTATTACTTAATTATTTAGCTACTCTAGACTAAAAACCTAAACTCATTTCACATTGTACATGTTTATTGAGTTTATGGTGTTTCTATATGTACAATGTAATTGACATATGATTACAGAAAATAGAGCAATTTAATGATTCTTGAAATTCCCCCAGCGTGAAATAATTGAAGATAGATCTTAGGATAGGATTGATGGTGTTGAAGCACATGAATATGATTCTACTTGAAAAGAGTAAGAGAAATAATCCATATTAATTTTGTAAATGAAAATGGCAGTGAAGTGCAAGAGGAAGAAGGTTTTCATAGCTGCTACTAATCTTATTGCCTATTATCATGTTGAGTTGTTCTCTCATATTGTTGTTAGGAAATTAAACCTGTTGATAGAGAAAACGCGATGTACAAATTAATCTTTGCCATCTCAACAGTTAAACAACCAAGATAATAGATGGTGTTCTCTGTTTTAACATGTCTTAATCATCAAACTGTCGAATAGTCAGATGGCGATTATTTTGGGTTAAAAAAAAGACATTTTCTATGTAATGCGACTATGCATTTTCTTTGACTCTTTTTCTTCAGTTACTATATTGTGAACGGATTTCTTAGTATTTGCATTTAACTATCATAGTTATATTCCATGTGGACCTGAGTCTGCTCTCAGATAACTAAGGGGCTACTAGGTGACTTTGGCTGACATGTCAATGTGTATTTAGAAATATTTTTATTTGTTTTTTCACCCTTTAATTAATATTTACCACCCAAAAAAGTTGAATAACTCAGTAGGGTAGGTTTAATTTCTTTATTGAGTTAGCCTATATTGATCAATTTCAGGAACATGTAGTTTTTGTTTGATTTTATTTGTATGATTCAAACGCATTTTTTTAAATATATATATGTGAATTTTTTTAAAAATATTCTCACCAATATACAAGCGCAACGCGCGTGTCCAGAAACTAGTAAAATTCTAAAAATCATAAAAGCAAATATTCAGTACACTATGAGAAAAATATATGCATGGCCAATTTCAGAACAATTACCTCGATGCATATGATGAAATCTTGAATACTGGATTTAAATTGCAAAGCTTCAGCTATTGGACTTCGAAACAAACCAAGGCTACAGAGAAGAGCTATGGCCACGCCTTGCCACCAAGTTAAGAAGACAATTGACTTGAACGTTAGAAACTTGTATAGCGGCTTGATGTGAGCTAATTCATTCTTTGTAATGGCGTAAAATTGTACTAAGCAATACAGCGCCCATGATTGACTGAAATTTAAAACCACTGCCACATATGGATACCTAAAAAAGCAGAATTGAAGCAAGAGATAGTATTAATTACACGTAGATCAGCCCAATAAGTCATAGCACAGTACTGAAAATTCTTCCAGATTACAATAGCTTGTAGGACTATCTACCACATGAATGCTATGAAAATTTTATGGCATGAAACTTGGTGTTAATAAAGGGCGATATTTGCCTACTTTAGAGAAATGTACTTGGAACTTGCAACTATCGAGGCATGTCCAGTCATTATCCATAAGATAATAAGAGGTCTTTTATTTTTTGAAAAGTTACTGATTGTATTAATAAAGTTGCGTAACAAGAGTGCTAGATCTGTACAAGAATAATAAGAGGTCTTGCTTACCCACAATTCCACTTGAAGTCTCCTTCACAATACACATCAAAAGCTTCAAGAATCACTGCTGAAATAGCGGTTAGTGCTTTTATGATCATCTACAAAGAGAATTGTCTATCACGTTAATCACAAGGAAAAGATGATCATAGCTTTTAGGTCCAAAGGTATATAAGATCTAAGTCAGGTAGCATGCTCACATATTGGACAATTCCAAATTTGATAACTTGGTAGACCCACTGACCAAGTTTCCATGGCTTTAAAAAGTAGTTCATAGGAAAAAGATGCTTGACAACCCCCTTCTCGGAGCCATGCTCTAGTAGTGGCATCTTTGAAGCTGCACGTCCTTCCCTCTCCATAAATAGTATAGCCCTCTCCTCCCCACCTAAGTCACAAAAAAAAATTTTAAAAAAGAAAAGAAGGAAAAAAGCAACTTTGTAGTAATGTTCTAAAAACATACTTGTAGAATCAAACTTTCAACACAGGTTTAATCATGGTAGTCATCAGTCGGCATTTTTAAAAATACAAGAGAACCTAAAAAGTTCATCAGCCAAGAAGGCATGCCAACCCTTTATATCAAAGGGCCATGTGTTACATGTAAGAGAGTAAAAATCAAATGATTCATTGACCTCAGTGACTCTTTGAGCTCTTATCAAAGAAGAATAGAAGAAAAAAGTACACTACCAAATGTCCTCAACTTGCTAGTAAAAGGAAATCACATATTTTTTTTACACTGTAATGTATGAGTTACTGCCCTGAATTTACACATTAAGGGACCATTTGGTTGGCTGCTATAGTAAAGATAATTTCTGCATAAAATTCTACATAAGTAATGCACTGTTTGGTTGGTCGCATAAGAAAAGATAATCTCAGCATAATTAATGCGACATTTTGTTGGCCGCATAAGTAAAAAGGATCTCCGCATAACTAAATGCAGTGTTTGGTTAGCGGTATAAAATGAAATACACGCATAACTAAATGCAGTGTTTGGTTAGCGGTATAAAATGAAATACACGCATAACTTCTTTTTTCTTTTCCTTTTTTTAAATAATGTGGTGTTCGGTCCAACTTCTGCTACCTCAACTATTCCGCTATGTACCTACTATCTCCCACCAGCACAGATACTAGGTAACTCTGCTCACCAAGACTTAGGCAGGTGGAAAGAAATCATCTACTGTTTTTTGTCTTTGCTGGAAATTTGAACCCTTGACTCCAAGGTTTGTACCCACATCATTGACCATAAGGACACAACCTTGGGTGCTACAAACATACTTATAAGGGAATCTTCGTATAATTTTGGGAACAAAATGTGGAACAAGATATAACTATTAGCAATATGTGGATAAGGGTATCTACAGATAATAAAAATGTCCTTAAAGTGGGTAATCCCTGCATACACATTCCATGTATTATTTTTCACTACACACTGATCCTTATTATTACCCACTACATAGCAATTCCTATATTGTTATTCACAACATAAAGAGCCATGCATTATTGTCTAGACATAACAACTACACGAACCAAACGACCGCTAAATAAAAGTTAGCAAGATCAAGTTTAAGACAAAAAACTTAACCATACCTAAGCATGCAATAAGATACCTCCCAAAGCAGTACATAGCAAAGGATTCATAGCAATCCCGCAGTATCCCAATGTGAACACTAACTGCTGGATGTACCAATGACACAAACTGTGAAATATAAACGTAGAATCAGAAAATTGACAAAGTATAATCTAACAGAGTTCAATGACAACCAATTTGAGATAGACCGGATACTTGGAGCTGATATTCAATAGAATATATGCCTTTAGGCAATTACATCAATAACTCATTCAATGTAACAAACTCAACTTTTTGAGAGAATTATCTTGTATAAATTTCATAACTTACAATCTATAGTAGCATGCAATGTCAAATATATGTCTCATATATTCAATTCAATTGACTGCAGTCAAAAGCAAAACATATTTGCTAATGAATGTTGTCATTTTATATATAAAGAGATGGAAGGGACCATGTAAAAGAACATATCACCCCCGCTAAAACTCAAACATTTTTTTGAAAACTCGCTTTAGATCAAATTTATAAGTGCTCGCTACCTGTAGGTTATCAACTTTTATTTATGACCAGCATGGATATCTTTACACCGTATATATTCCTGTTCTCCTCTATCCCTAGTAAAGTTTTGACTACTCCAATATCTAGGAAAATAATAAATTTGGGAAATAAAATTTATCTTTCTTTGCCCTTACTTTTCTTTGTTTGGTGCTTTAATGTGATTCTCTTCAGTCAAACTAGTTTAAAAATAAAAAGACATATCCCACTTTTTTGGCTTTAGAAGTATATGCATTATAAATGTGTAAGAGAACAACAGAAAGACGCAGTTGAACATGTAGGTCGTACATAAAAAAAAGAGAAAATGTGCTCCGAAATCCTTGGTAGATCAAACTTAAAACCTAACCGATGTCACCATAAAAGGAATAAATTGAAATATGAAGCCTTCTTCCCCTCAATGAAGAACAAAAAAAGACTAGAATTGAGCAGCTATAACAAAAGATACATTCCACTAGTAAAGAACAAGGGATAGCACAACTTAAGCTGACATGTGAATGTCACTCTGTTTCTGCACTTCATTAGCAACCCTTTTAGCATTTTTTTCCATTCAGCAATGAAGATCCACCATATTTTCTCTATTTCTTGGATCGTTTACTCTCCAAGGACTTTACAAAACTAGTTAAGTCGAAAATGTGGAGAAGCAGAAGAACTCACAGAACCTTCACCACCAAAAAAAGGGGGAAACCCCCCTCCTACTCTGCTAATATGACTACTTCTATTAGTGATCATGTCCAACTTATGCCAAAAAAAAAAAGGAACTTTATCTACACCCAAATTGATACAAAACACTATAAATAACAAAGAACATATATTTTTAACTTACTGATTCAACTGCATAACAAGGCACCATCAAAATCACACCAATCAAAAACTTTTGTTCCTGCCAAGAAAAAATCAAAATTAACTATTTTTTTAAATAAACAGAAATGAAAAAAACAAACAGAGTTGAGAGAAATAATTGTACCTCGGGGTTTTTGTAAGCAGAGAGATGTTCAAATAGGAGGTACATAGAAAGTGTGAGAGAAACAACAACGAAAACTCCAGCAACTAGTGTTGCCCATACAGGAGGTGAGTAACTACTGAAAAGGCCATGAATGACCCGATTCAAATGCTCCGATGATGATGGTATTGATATTATCCCTTGCATCAGCTACGATTTTTAGGGTTCCGATGATCGGAGCTCATAGATTTTTTTTCTCCGGTTGAACTTTGGTAAATGTTAAAATAAATAATCCAAAAAAAATTGTAAGATGGAGAGTTGAATTTTGAATGAATGATTGGTAGGATTCGTTGAAGCTCCTTCCTGATTATTTTTTTTATTTTTTTCTTTTTTCTCAAAGTCGAGTTTTGTCGAAGTTTTTGTACTATTTATGATATGGTCCCTTGAAATTTTTGGGTTTGTTTTCTGTCGTTATTACCAGTTACCAGAAGCGGTCTTTTATTTGGAATTTCCTAGATTAGAAGGGCCCAAACAGGAATTGAAAATGATAGAGGAACGGAGTTCAAGAAAAATGAAAATCTGGGGTGTGTTTGGTATAACGGAAAATTTTTTCCAAAAAAATATTTTTTTTGGAAAACAAGTAATAATCTTACTCATTTTTCAGTGTTTGATACGTAAATTAAGGAAAATAACTTCTTGAGAGTATTCATAAACTTTCGAACCAACAACCTTCCGAACCCACTCATAAACTTCCGAACCGCTAAACTTTCGAACCCGTAAACTTCCAAACACATAAACCTCTGAACTCATAACTATGAAACTTGTAAAATTTTGAACATGCAAACCGAAAGATGAAAACACTAAAACTAAAAATATATAAAAATATACATATAAAAACATTTGGGAGGGGGAGGTTGTGATGCAGAAAAACGAAAAAATAAAAAATTGAAATTATAAAAAAAAAAAAAGGCAAAAAGAACTTTTTTTTGCGGTGGGGAGGGGGATGGGGGTGAGAAAAACAAAAATACAAAAATTTGAAAATTACAAACAAAAAAAAAACTTTTTTGTGCGGTGTTGTGGGAGGGGGGCAGTGGGGTTGGTGGGTGGGTGGTGCAGAAAAACGAAAAAATAGAAATTTTAAAATACAAAAAAAAAAGTAAAAAAAAAAGATAGGGGAGAGGTAGCAGGGTGAGTGGTGATGGGAAAAAAAAAATTGAGATGGGGTGGGAGAGGTGGGGTAGGGAGAAAAGGCGGCGGGGGTTGGGTTTAGATGTGAGGGTAAGTGGAGTTTATGAAAAATGTTTTCCTAACTTTTTCTAGGGAAGTCATTTTCCTCCAATTTGAGAAATGTGATATCTAGGAAAATATTTTTCAAACTATTTTGTGCAATCAAACAGTGAAAAATGGGAAAATATTTTCCTTCGTACCAAACATACCCTTAATCGAAAATTGAATCGAATCTATTTAAAAAATTTATATGAATTTGATTTGGTTTGATTTGACATTAAATAAGGAAAAATTATATCAAATCAACATATAAATATGCTTATCTTTTATAGGAGAATTAAAATTTCATAAAACTTTTTTTTTTGGACCTGATATAATCATCATTTTGTTTGAAATGTAATATGTAGTATTTGTTATAAATAGAATTGTATTTATGGTGAATGTCTATATTTAGAGAGATTCTAGGGTTCATTGCTTGGTGGCTAAGTCACTCTCTCCCTATAAATAGAGGGTTCTATTCCATTGTAATTCATCTCAAAATCAATAAGAATTCTCTATCCCTACTATTCTCTGCAATACTCTTCTTCTTCTTTTATTGTTTCATAACACGTTATCAGCACGAGACTCTAACCAATTGAGTAGAAGCTTTGGGATTGAGCATAATGATTGTCAATTATTCCATGAACTTCCTTCATGATTAAATTGGATTTAAGGTAAGTATTTTACCGTATTTTTCTCTTTTATTCTATACTTTTGATTTTAAATACAAGCAAAGACAACAAAGTTTAATTATAACTCTAGTGGAGTTTGTAAGAAATTATAACCACCTGAAGTGGTAAAATTTTTATGCCTCGCCATGATCAAATTCATGTATGATTGTGGGCAAAGAATTGAAAACCCGTCCCATTGAATTTGCTCCATTCTCATTCCCTTAAGGGAATGTGATAGCAGTATGTGATAAGTCTGAAAGAAGATAAAATTATTACTATGAATGTATCAATGGGTATGGACAATAGACGAAATTATAATCGTCATCATTTGTGGTAATGAGAACAATAAGGATTCTCAAAATAATCTTTCACTTTGTGAAAAATATTTGTCATCGATTTGACATGAGATTTTATAAAGCACATATAGATGATTATGGTCCATTCATGATGTGAATTTGACAACATCTGGTTTACAAATACATATTCATTCTTTGAAGAATATGAACGTGTTAGTGGTAGTGAATATACCACACTCACCTCTAGAAGGAGGTTTGAGATGATATAAGAAAATAATGTCATTATTATGGCATGAATGGTCATTGGTCACGTACCTATTGTACGCCAAAATATTTTGGTAATGTGATTATTAAATAATAACATTAATGCAAGAAATATATCTTGTATATAATTTTGACCATAACCATAATGGTATAACTTTCTCTTTAAAAGAGATATTCACCATATTGATGTTGATGAATATGTGGTAGTACCAAATTAATTGAGAGCTCTGGAAGAGCCAATTATTACTATTTTGGAGAAATAAAATTGTCGTAGTAAGTCTCAAAGAAACTTATTTAGTTTCTAAAGTATTCGCGAAAGCGGTTGGTTATATTGAGACTATAAATAAAGGAAAGATTTAATATCTTCTATTACTATAACTTGTAGCGGGGTAATATGTATGTGAAAAACTACCCGCTTTATTCTCCAGTTTGTACTACACAAACAAAAGAATACCACAATAAAGTAGAAGTTTATTGATATAAAAATCCGTATCATAATAAACTTGGAGTTTATTCATAATTGCACACGTCATGGTGTAAAGCTGAAGTTTATCAATATTGGTAATTTATTCAGTTGGCATAATTGGTTTAGCCATATCTATTTAAGTATGATGTGCAAAAAAATAAAAGAGAATTCACATGGGTAAATATTAAAGAACTAGAAAGTTCTTTACGAATTCTCTTATGTTGGCTGTTCTCATTAATTAATATACCAACTAAAATTGGTATTGAATCCATGAATGCTGGAATTATCAAAGGTGAATATGGGCCCATTCACCTGCCATGTATACCACATAAGATGCATCTATGAGATGGTTACATGTGCGATTATTATTAACCCGCAACATGGTATTTGCGAGGTAACTTGCTCAATAATTTAATTTAGAGCATATTCCATATTTTCTAATCAAGAAGTTCATCTTGATAAGCTAGTTTACATCACAGTTGGTTTAGCAAAATGATTTATTGAGTGCCTCCACTTAATAGCTAAACAATTGCTTATGAGAATAAAGTTATCTATATCAGTTTGATATACAGTATATACCAAAGTATATTACTTTCTCCACTCACAAGTGGTTCAGGGTCAGGGACCATAATTGCATTTTATTATTATTGATATGCGGTGTATATTTTGATGAACACCATAACGCACAAAGGTGAATTCTCAAAGTTGAGGTAACAAGTTAGTTTTTCTAACATGAGGGGGAGACATGATAAACAGTTGAGAAAAAGTTACGTGGAATGAATTATCATTTGTACATCTAGATCCTCGAATAAGATAATATGAACTTGAAGGTCATAAAAGATAATTCATCTGCAATATATTGCAATGCATGCCGGACGCATTTGCTGACCCAAAGAAAGTAACTATATTCTCGTTGCAAATGCTCCTATTAAGTCCTAGAAGGACAAAGTCTATGGTACGCTTAAAGCATATAGACAAATCGGTTTCAAATAAACTTCTTGATAAAGAAGATGAGCAAATGATCAAAATGATCATAATAAAGGAGACAAGTGATCTAGAAGATCACATGACATAATGCTTCATAAAATCTCAATAGAGGTTTAGGTACCTGAAATGAATTAAGAGATCTCTATGTTATGTCTTTATTAAAAATGTTGAAAGCGATATAAAATGTTCGTCGACGACATCTATGATACCGCTAAATATATATATGAGGATCTTAAGTCTGGTGAAACAATTTCGAATAGAATTGGTTTCATATGAAAGACATGTAGTTTTGAACATGCATGTAGTTCAAACACTTGAAAGTATAAAGTCAATGGTATGTGCAATCAGTTTTCGATATCTTATATGTCTAGCATGACATGAAAACTTGATATGCATCTAAAGTCTATTATATGGCTTATATGACTTAACAATCCCTGAAGGATTTAAATTGCTTAAAGCATATAGAATTCATGGTCATGAAGTACTACATCCTCAGTGCAATTTGTGCACAAATGTATCTTGCTATAACTATATGCATGATAATATGATAGCAAGAGTTTTCACCTCTATGTGAAGATATTGAACTGACGATTCCAACAAGATCATATGAAGACAATCCATCTCTATCAAGAATGATGATTTCAAGGTGCAATATATTCATTCAAGTTAATATGGCTGATTTGCTTATCAAATATCTGCCAAAGATCTTTTGAAGATGGTGCACAAGATTGGAATGCAAATGCTTAAGGATGTGAAGTGATGCTCTCATGAGGGGGAGTTAATACGCGTTGTACTCTTTTTCCCTTACAAGATTTTGTCCCACTGGGTTTTCCTTGCAAGGTTTTTAACGAGGCAACCAAAAGGCGTATTGTTAGATATGTGTACTCTTTTTCCTTTACTAGAATTTTTTCCCACTGGGTTTTATTTTAGTTAAGGTTTTAACGAGGCATAGACATTGGGGAGTGTTATAAATAGAATTGTATTTATGGT
This sequence comes from Nicotiana attenuata, assembly GCF_001879085.1. Taxonomy (NCBI): domain Eukaryota; kingdom Viridiplantae; phylum Streptophyta; class Magnoliopsida; order Solanales; family Solanaceae; genus Nicotiana; species Nicotiana attenuata. The sequence continues at coordinate 176,056 of NW_017671233.1, forward strand.
GAATGTCTATATTTAGAGAGATTCTAGGGTTCATTGCTTGGTGGCTAAGTCACCCTCTCCCTATAAATAGAGGGTTCTATTCCATTGTAATTCATCTCAAAATCAATAAGAATTCTCTCTCCCTACTATTCTCTGCAATACTCTTCTTCTTCTTTTATTGTTTCATAACAGTATTACTATTAAAGATGATTGAGTCTTATTTATTTAAGAAGTTGATTCTAATTTGTATTATCAATTTTTTATGAAAGTATTGTTTAGCTATTTCATTCCCTTGTTTCATTTAAATTTTTATAAGTCAAGATTAATTGAGCTCTTATATAAATTTTTTATTTTGAGTATTGATTTGTTGATGACTATTACGAATAAATGAAGCATATCAGATTTTTAAATTATAAAAAGGAGTCTTTTCAAGTAGTAAATCGTAGCAAATGAAATACTAACTTTTGAACTCGAAGATGATTGTTTTATTTTGTGTTTTATGAGAGCTTGGATTTAGCTTTGAAAAATTAACTTTGAGATTGTGAGCTAATATGATTATGTTATAAGCAATGTATTAAAAGATAAAGTTAAAATTAACTTGAAACTCACTTTAACAATACAACTTCTAAATGTCACAAGATCACTGTTACAACTATTTTTCTATAATGTCGAGGTCTCAAAAAAGAGGAACGTTCGCCCGATTTATATTTATGTCTTGTGATTTTGGTCCTTTATACCCCAAAAACTCCTAATAGCATCTTTTGATTGTTCATCGTCAGGGGCGGATGCACACCTAAGGAAGCGGTGTCACGCGACACCGCTTCGTCGGAAAATTTTACTAAATATATGTATATTAGTACTATGAGAAAATGGATAAGTAGGAAAAAAATGACACCATTTGACATAAATTGTCTCTTGGTGTGTCGGCTATGTGCTTGATTTTACTCTAAGAAATTAGAGGTTCGTATCCCAAATAGCTCATTTTTTTCCGCAAATATTTGAGAGAGCCTCTGTGGTTAAAAATTGTGATGAAGTAGAATTCAACTTATGACCTTTTCTAACTTAACAATCAACAAAACCAATAGATTAAGGTTATTTCTTGTCTAGAAGTATGATAATTAAAGTTATTATTCTCATTCATCTATAAATTTCGACACCCCTTAGAAAAATTCCTGCGTACGCCCCTGTTCATCGTATATGACCTGCTAAAACATGATTTTTTAAATATATCTATGTATAACTTATATAACTACAAATCTATCTATATAGAATAGGAGAAGCAAATTCATCTTATTAGGCCAGGTGTCAAAACAATAATTAAACATGTGTCCAATTTTAGGACAAGCCTCCAACAAATTTGGAGGTTAAAAAATAATTTAAAATAGAAATTTTAAAATTTGCTAATTCAATTTACATCAACATCCAAGTCCCTTATTTTTTGGGTTGTCTTTTTTATTTGTTAAAAGAAGTCCAAAAAATTTGAAACTTCCAATTCAGTTTACATCTACACGTTTTATTGAGTCCCATATTTGTTGGGCTGTTTTTCTGTTTGTTTGTTTAACCTAAAAATTCAATAAAAAATTAAATTTAACCTTTTAATTCAATAATGGAAAGGACCCTTTTAAAGTCTTATTCATATTACCTTACATATAGATAGATTTCATAAAGAAATAGGAAGAAAGAAAAAAAACTCATGATCATCTTCCCAAATGTGGGCATCCTCCATAACTTATCCACTTTCTCCATAACTACAAATAATCTTTTGTGCGGCTCCTCCTTTCAATTTCTTTTTTACTCCCTTTTTCTTTGCTCGGAATACAGAACTTTGCAAATATAGCGACAAAACTTCACGATATTAGACAAATTTCAAGCAACTCGATGAATGGAGTTTGAAAGTTAGAGTAGTTCGAATGTGGAAAATCCCAGATCGCTTAAGCATGAAATACCATATTCTATAGAGTTGATTTTACAAGATGCAAAGGTAACATATTTATAATTGATTTTATTGTTATACTTCCTCTTCTCTGCTGCTATAGTTCAAAAAATTTCCAAAATTTTGAAATAGATGAAACTATCCACGTGAAACTATTTGCACAGTACCCTTATTTCTTTTTCCGTTTCTAACGTTACTTTATCAATTATTTATTAATTTCCAGCAATCCTCAAATAGATGAAACTATCTATTTGAAGCAATTATGTGTTGTAGGTTTATTTCTATTTCTATTTCAAAATTTATAATTGTAGACTAATTTTCAGTACAAACAATTTATTACCAATATAATACATTTTAATAATGAATCTAAGAAACAAAATATCATTTCCCTCCTAAATGTCTCTAAAATTGCTGCAAATTCTAAAAATATGCATATGCTGCCAAAAAAAATTAAACTGGTTGTTGACAATCGTTTACTCTGTGAAACTACTGCAAATTCTTAAAATATGCATATTCTGCCAAAAAAAAATTATAATGTTTGTGAGATGGTGTTGATTGCAACGTAAAACTATCTCCTTTGAAGATGTATGACAAGAGGAGTAGATTCACTAATAAAGCATCAACAGTAGTAGCAGATGACGACTTGAATTGTCAACTCTCAAGTAACAAGGTTCGCCGAGTGGTTAAAAAAGAAAAGAATCCATGATTCTCTACTGAAATGACCTTAGCTACACAATTATGTATTTTCTTTGCTAAGTAGGTTTGTAAGGGACATTTTTTATTATTTGTGCAAGTTCATTCTGGAGTAAAATTGCGTAAATATTAATCTGAATTTATCTTTATGAATCATGAATTTAATCAGCAGTGGCTTCACTCTTTCTGTTAATATTTTTTATGCGACATGTTAGTTATTTGAAGTAATCGGTTGTTGAATGAATGTGTTGGTGAAGTTCAGATTTCTGAAGAATTTAATCCATTTAATCTTTGGACAAGATATATTCGATAGTTCTAAACTAATAGGGAAGAGTTGCTTTTCCAGTAGTTGTGTGTGACTAATATGCTTCTTTGTTGAAGCGGAGGAGAACAATATTTAGATTAGACGACGAACTTTTGCTATTATATGCTATTGTTTGGGCGATAATATTGGATCTGCTATCCTATGGCTCAGTATTGAATGTCACACATGTTATTTCTGTGATTTCTAATGTGAAATAGGATTAGTCTCCTAGGTGCAGAAACCTCCAATACAAGCTAAAACTATGTTAGTACCAGACCATATATGTTTGTGAAGTATTATATTTAAATTACATTGATATTATCTTTATTTGGTTCCTAGCCTTGATAATGGCAGCACCCCCTCTGGTGCACAGTAGCTATGAACTCTACATTTATTTGAACGGAAATAAGATTATAGTTTGAGAAATTATGACAGTGTGTATGCAGGAAGTTTCATATTAGCAATAATATATAGGATTTTGCTATCACAACCCGGACTTCCCACCCTGGGGAGTCGTGATGGCGCCTACTCGTGAAAGCTAGGCAAGCTGAGTATTATAGATCTTAACACCCTTTTTCTTAACCTTTTAACAATTTTAAATAAACATACGATCAATAACGGAATAATAATAATAATAATAATAATAATAATAATAATAATAATAATAAAAGAAATGCGGAAGACGAAATCTGATAACTTAGCCAAATACTAGTATGAAAAATACAAAACACATCTCTACCCAGAACTGGTGTCACAATATCACGGACCATCTACGATTACTACAAACAGTTTTCTGGAAAGAAAGATACAATTTGTCTCTGAAGTAAATGAAAACAGAATATAAAAGATAGAAGGGGACGCCAGGGCCTGTGGACGTCTGCAGGACTCGCTCGGGTCTCCGCTGGACTGAAGGCAGCAACCTCGCTATGGTCCAAAAGCTCCGGTTCCGAGATCTGCACACAGTACAGAGTGTAGTATCAGCACAACCAACCCCATGTGCTGGTAAGTGTCGAGCCTAACCTTGGCGAAGTAGTGACGAGGCTAGGACAGGACTACCAAATAAACTTTTGCAGCTAAAGCTTATACGACAAGTAATAATAATAGGAACTAGCAGTTAAAGATGGGAAGAGGAACATGCTGTGGGGAATATCAAGTACCAACAGAATCTCATGAGAAAAGCATAAAGAACAGCTTAAATTTCTCATCAGCCAGAATAAAGAAACAATGACGAATCAATATCCACTTTTATTCTTTATAGTTGCGGCGCGCAACCCGATCCAAATCATATATCACTGTTGCGGCGTGCAACCCGATCCAAATCGTATATCACTATTGCGGCGTGCAACCCATTCCAAATCATATATCACTGTTGCAGCGTGCAACCCGATCCAAATCGTATATCACTGTTGCAGCGTGCAACCCGACCACTCCTGTCCTCCCTTATTACTCCTTGTTGCGGCGTGCAACCCGATCCCACATAATATTATTGCGGCGTGCAACCCGATCCAAATATACAAATCAACACCAATCATAAAAGAATCCCGGCAAGGAAACAATAAGGAAACAACAATATCCCGGCAAGGGAATCAACAACAAGAATAAACAAATCCCGGCAAGGGAACCAACAGTAAGAATTAAATACGTCCCGGCAAGGGAATAATCAGCTATAACCAAACTTGTACCAACAATTAACTTCACAAATGAAACCCCAACTGGAGACAATGCTCAACGATAAACAAATACCACGAAGATAATCATAATTCTTGTCCCACGGTTGCTAACCATCAAGTTAAGCATGATCAATATATAGTAAAATCACAACAAATCCGAACATAAGACTCACGGGCATGCTTGGCACCAACGTATAGATACTCGTCACCTCATCTATACGTCGTACTTGACACCAACACATAGCAATTAAGATATGTCACCTATTCCCTCAAGCTAAGGTTAGGCCAAACACTTACCTCGAACTTCGACGGCCAACTCAAGCCTCAAACACCGCTTTCCTTTAGAATTCGCCTCCAATTTACTTATATCTAACCCAAATTAATTTAACAACATCAATAAATGCTAAAGAATTCAATCTCAATGCTAAATTATAGGTTTTCTATCATTTTCCCCCAAAAGTCAAAAATCGACCCCGGGCCCGCTTGGTCAAAACCCGAGATTCGAACCAAAACCCGATTACCCATTCACCCACGAACTCAAATATATAATTTGTTTTGAAATTAGACCTCAAATCGAGGTTAAAATCCCCAAAATTTGAAAATCCTAAGTTCTACCCAAAATCACTCAATTTTTCATGAAAAACCCTTGATTTTGAATTGAAACCATGTAAAAAGATGTTATAGATTGAAGAAAATGAGTTAGAAATGACTTACTAATGATTTGGAGAAGAACTTGTCTTTGGAAGATCGCCCAAGAGAGTTTAGGTTTTGAGGAAGTTTGAAAAATGAAGAAATTTCGTCTAAGTTATAAGTTGCACAGGTGCAGATATCGCATTTGCGATGTCATGTTCGCAAATTCGAACTCGCAATTGCGGCCCAGGCTTCGCAAATGCGAAGGTACACCTGCCCTGCTTTCTTCGCAAATGCGAACTATCGTTTGCAATTGCGGTCCCTGCTGAAGTCGCATTTACGACATTGAGCTTCGCAAATGCGAAGGTCTCCCTGCCCAGCCCAGCTTTGCAAATGCGATATTACTTTGCAAATGCGACTCGCATTTGCGAGCCAGGCTTCGCAATTGCGAAGCCTGCACACCTGCAACACACAAGCAGTTTTTCTAAGTTCAATTTCACTTTGTGGCCTATACAAAACTCACCCGAGCCCTCGGGGCTCCAAACCAAACATGCACACTAACCTAAAAATACCATACGGACTTGCTCGCGCGATCAAATCGCTAAAATAACACCTCGAACTACGAGTTTAGCATCAAAATCAAAGAAAAATCTCAAGAACTCTTAAGTTTCAAATTTCACAACAGAGGGTCCAATTCACGTCATATGAAGTCCGTTTCTTACCAAATTTTACAGGCACAACTTAAATACCATATAAGATATGTACCGGGCTCCGGAACCAAAATACAGGCCCGATACCATCAAAATCAAACACATTTAAGTTTCCAAAAACTCTTAAAATTTCAGTTAAACAATTTTCTTCAAAAATTCATTTCTCGGGCTTGGGACCTCGGAATTCAATTCCGGGCATACGCCCAAGTCCCATATTTTTCTTCGGACCCTCCGGGACCGTTGAATCATGGGTCCGGGTCCGTTTACCTAAAATATTGACCGAAGTCAGCTTAAATTCAATTTTAAAGACCAAATTAGCATTTTAATCAAATTTTCACATAAAAGCGTTCCGGATATACGTCCGTACCGCGCACGCAAATCGAGGCAAGATAAAAGGAGGTTTTTAAAACCTCGAAACACAGAATTGACTTGTAAATCAAGTGATGACCTTTTGGGTCATCACATTTGCAGGCAAAACACATTAGCGTTTTACAAAACATTTCTCATGGTAGTGAAGATTCTTATTCATGTGGTGTAATTTTGAGGACACTTTTAATGAACAGTTTGGTGTTTCATTGCAGAATCTTATATGTTAGTTTAGTTGTTATTTTACACTTATCTAACTAATTAACCTTTAAATACAATCACCGTTTACTTCAAATCTTATATGCACGTTGGCAATGCATGCATAATTCCAAAAATATATAATCGATCAAAAATAGTTTTCATTGAGCCTAACAATTGTTAGATATTTGAAAGATGAACATGATTTCAATGATCTAAATGTCCAAATACTGCGATATATATCATTGTCAATAGCTTTGCAGAAATTCAGGTAAAGCTTTACTCCGCCTTGCTCTGTGAATGTGTTCGTGTTGTTTATTTTTTTGTGAAATTGGTTCTGTGTTTCCCAGTACGCTTCTTTCATTTAAAGAAGCCATTGTAAAACAAAAATAATCAGTCATTCAGGGACTCAGGGATCACTACTTGTGTTATAAATTCAATATGCATTGAAGTTATCATGTTAACTAACTAACTCATTAATACATAGATCTTTGACAGAATTTCATGTTACATGGTGCAGCTTAGTGGTTAGTAAAGATATATACCAACATAGATAAAATAATATCTGGATATTACACAATTTAGATACCATAGACTATCAATCAACTCTGTTAGCGACGTACATACTGACATTACTATTATGCCTCTGTTAGTTGTTTTAACATTGGTTATTTGCCATTCTTTTCTAGTGCTAGCAGATCAACCTGTGATACGCATATAAACGTCCATCCCTTTGTAGATTGTGCAACTTAACCAACTTAAATATCTAAGCTAAGCAGTGAAGGTATTAACTGAAGTTACATGTATGATTTTTATGAGTTATTAAATCCTTACATGGATAAAATGATTACAAGCATAAGCAGATATACCAAGATGGATTATAATTTTAAGTATACTTCACCTGTTTAGTGCACTGTTAAGGCTATTGAGCCAAGCTCAACTTTTAAATATCACCATATCTTTGGCTACCCTGCAAATTAGCACTAAAACTACTGAATTGTATCTTCCATATGCTCAGATTCATATAGCTACTGCACTTGCAGTGGAGAAGCTCTTGGAAATCTGGTTCTGGTTCCTACTATTTTCAGTAAATAGGCTGTTTTTAGGGAAGAAAAGTAAAATGTGTCCTCCCAGAATGGGTAATTGTGAAATTTCTTCCATTTCCTTCTTAAAATTATGAAGTATAGAATAGAAAACAAAGATAAATTTTTCTGATCTACTATAAGTAACTACTACAATTATTTTAAAAAAAAATCAGTAAGAACATTACATAAAAGAAAAGGGTACTACTATTCATCTTAAACTCGTGTAAACTCAACCAACTATCCGACTTCTGAAAACAAGAATTGTTTCCCATATTAAATAGTGTGACTTGGAGTTGACCAATTTCTGTTGAAATCAAAAAATGGCATAAACCATGTCTCCACTATTTGGTGTCACAAAAAGAATAGATTTTACACTCTCGGTAATCATCTCTTTTACAAAGAGTTATGTAAAAGAGTCAATCATAAGGAAAGAAGATGATCAAGACTGGATATTCAGAATATACAAGTATAACAAATAACGAAAATATTAATTTACAACTACAACATTCACTACACATAGCATGTGTCACAATAGCTGCTACTCCAGGCCACTAATAATTACAAATGTCTGCAGTTTGTGTGTGTAAACATATCATGCACATCTTGATGAAGATTCAACACAATTTTTTCATATGCTACAAGAGAAAATACGTAAGTTACTAATCGGTCCAGATTGATACATAAATGAAAAAGAAAAGAACATGCATACTGGTGTTAAAGAAGAAATCCTTTCTCTCAAAATAGCAAGTAGGTGAAAACTTATGCATCAACATACAGTTGGTGTGTAACTGTGTATAGAAATCTCGCAGTAACTTATGATGCAATTGGAAGGTAATTAATTTTTATATTTTAAACAGTTTCTATTTTTTCTACTTATGAAACAAAGAACCCATATAGGTAATACCAACTTGAAGAAGTTTCAGTCCAAAGCCAGCCATTTCTCGGGAAGACCATGTGATCTAGAAGATATGTGTAAAGAAAAAGTAATTAATAAAGCCTGGTGATATATATTCACGAACGACTTTCTCCGTATCAATGAGCTAAAATGTAGTCGAACTATAGAATTTCATGTGTCATGGTGTAGCTTAGTGGTTAGTAAAGATATATATCAAGATAGATAAAGAAATATTTGGATACTACACAGTTTAGATACCATTACAAATATCAATCAACTTTGTTTCAATCTCGAACCGGTTGATTGGCTATTGCTTAGACACCCTTGCATAATACTATACTAATTTACCGTAACTGTATTATGATTTCACTCAACACACTTACAATTACAACGACTAATTTGTTTTTGAGCTATATGAAAATAAGATTGACGAATCCTTCTCCTACAGTGTAAAACCACTGACAATATCGTCACAACCACCAACAGATATATTAAAATATTCCATAAGAGTTCCTTACCAACTAGTCCACCACCCTAACCATCATGCTTCACAAACACTAAAGGCATACCAACTTTTACTTATTGCACTTACTTCAAGTGTCATTAGTATTCTGCTTGAAAAATCAAGCCACACATGTTAAAAAAACAAAGGAGTAATCTAAGTCAAGGGAGTTTTGGAATTGTTTTTATCTTCAAGGATATCACATTTTAATGCATGCTTTATCCATTGCCAGAGAGTAGTCTGACTTTTTTAATCAAACACGCTGTAGGATTAAGTTATATGAGTTTCAGGTCCTACACTTCATTTTGCTCGTATTTGTTAATGATATATATATATATATATAGAGAGAGAGAGTTGCCCATATTTTTTTAATGGAACTTTTGTGCTTTCCGTGTAATTTGCTATTTCATAAGTTTTATTACAAGGTTATATGAAATTGTGGCCTATTAAAGTTATTCCTGGACCTGGTGATAAGCTAATGATTATTGTAAACAACAAGAGTGAAGAGAAGCAGTTTGTCGCATAAAAAACCTCTTCTATGGTATTGACAAAGGTGAAGGAAATTGCTGAGGCCTACCTTGGCTCAACTGTCAAGAATGCCGTGGTGAATGTGACTGCATACTTCACATATCCATACGTTATGACATAAGATGATTTACGTCTAATTATTGAGTAGCAGTTTAAGTATTTGCCCAGGCAGGAGTTAGCCTTCTTAGCTGTTGATAAATCTATACTACTATTTATAATCATGGCATTTGCCACTACTATTGATGTCGAGAACAGATTTATAAATTGAAAGCTCTACTTTTGTTCTTGCTGATCTCATAGTTCCTTCTGATTGTCAATGTATAGGCTCAATAATAAAAAAATTCCAAATAATACTTCTTTTCAAATGTTATATTTTATATTTTTCGCAACGCGCTGGTACGGATACTAGTAACTAGTAACATGGCGAATTGGATAGAATAATACTATGTAAACCTATTATTATGCCTATATAGTAAATCAATTTCTTTTCTTTTTTTAGGGAGCGCTTTCCCCCGAATGGGGCTCTACGCGGCGCGAATCCGGATATAGTCAGACTCCAATGCGGGAACCGGACATCGAAAACCCAAAAAAAAACTAGAAATAGGCTGTTCTATAATTAGTAACATGGCGAATTGGATAGAATAATACTATGTAAACCTATTATTATGCCTATATAGTAAATCAATTTCTTTTATATTTTTTCTTCTGAAATTCATATAAATCTTAAAATAATTTCTATAGTATTTTGCTCTATTTTTAATTATTAGTTATACTAGAAAATAATCTTTTGGGGACTTATGCCTTTATGTGTTGGGCTTTCGCCAAATATTAATCAATATAAATAGTAGATTTGAAACAGAGGGAGTAGTAAACTTTGATAAAATGAGCTTAAATAGTTAAACACAAAATAATAGGGTTATTTAGAAAATTGGAGTAATATTATCAAATTGTATATTGATTGCTGAAAACGGGAAAAAGAATGTGAATTGGGTATTAACTTAGCTAAGCTTCAACACTAGCTCAGAACTCAGAAACACTCTGCCGAATCAATCCCAGCATTGAATTGGGTAAGATTTATTTCCATTTTCGCATGTTTATAACTTTATATATGCACCCGCTAACTTTAGTGCTCTTAAGTTTATTAACCAAGCACATGAAGTTACATGTTTACGTCAAAATTTTCTTTCCAAATTGAATTTATCTATTTGCCAACACTTAGTTTATAATTTCTACCCCTCTAGAATAGTTTTATTTTCTTGAATTATTACAAAATGAAGCCATTAAATATTTTTTAAACAATTTGTTCCCCTTTCCCCTCTATTACATAGGGAATTAAAACTAAACTTACGCGGATTATGTGTGTGTTGGGATTACATGAAGCAAGTTGAAGCAAGTTGGGCTGTTGACGTTAGCTCTTTTGTATTTGGGCCTAGCCCAATTTTTCTTTATGAGTAGCTTAGTTAAGAGGCCCAATGTATATATATATAGGTAGAGAGACGGAATGTTCTGAATTTTGGCATTTTATTTTGTTTACACAAATGTGAGATATTTTCTCCCCAATTTTCTCTCTTCTTTCAAGCCCTAGATACATTTTTTGTCAAACTCTCTTTCAATTTCGTATGTTAACATGGTATCAGAGCAGGGAATCCGATGATTCTCGTCATTCTCTATCTAGCGGTGTAACCCTCATTTGATTTCGTCGAGTTTTTTCGTCTTCGTCGGAGGTTTCTGATTTCGCCGGAAATTCACAATTTTTCGATTTTCGTCAGAATTTTAGAAGTTTTGTGTGGTTTTTTTCTCCTGCCCGAGTTTTGTTTTCAAGGATAAAGATTTGGTGTTCATTCAGTTTCGTCGTCTCAATTTCACCAGAGCTATCCGATTTCCGTTGCATTTTCTTATCAAGGCCTTTGCTTTTTCTGGTTGCAAAGAAGTCTGGTATATTTGTTCTCTGTCTAACTTGTTGCATGTTGTAGTTGTGTATGTTGTTGTACTGTTGACGGTGTAGAATCTTTCATTTTTTTGGATCAATTTACTTGCTACCATGGTTAATTCTGTGCCTGAAACATCTTCGTCCACTACGTATACTCCTGAGCCTTCTAGCCCATTGTTTCTTCTTCCTTCTGATGTCCCTGGCATTTCCCTTATTCCCGTGCCATTCTCGGGGACTGGTTTTGGAAGATGGAAACGTAGTATTATCGTGTCGTTATCTGCAAGAAATAAAATAGGGTTCATAGATGGGTCTTGTGCAAAACCTGTCGAGAATTCTCCTCAATATAGGCAGTGGGATAGGTGCAATAATATGGTCATATCATGGTTAACCAGCTCGTTATCACCGGATATAGCTGAGAGTGTGCAGTATTCCGAGACTGCTGAAAGTATCTGGTTGCAATTGAATAATAGATATGGGAGTGTTAATAGAACCAAAGTTTTTGAAATAAAGAGAGAACTTGCTTCTACTTTCCAAGGGACTCACGATATTGCTTCATATTTTAACAAACTTAAAAAACTATGGGATGAATTGGGGATTATGTGCAGTAGTCATGCAAATTCTTGTGTTTGTGCTGCTAAGGTGGGTCTCCAAAATGAGAAGGAAGAGGATAAGGTTGATCAATTTCTCATGGGTCTTGATGAGTTCTACATAGGGGTTAGAAGCAACATCTTGATGATGCAGCCAGTTCCATCCATTGATACGGTCTATAACATCATGTTGCAAGATGAAAAACAGAGACAAGTTATCCCCAACACTCAGTTCAACTCAGAATCAGCTTCTTTAACGCAATTTTCAACAAGCCTTCCCCTCAATTTCCACCTCAAAAGCAGTATACACAAAGAGTCAATTTTGATCAAAATGGACAGAAGGTGAACTTTGATCAAACCAAGGTTTCTCTGCCTTGCAAGTATTATGAAAAACCTGGTCACACAATTGTGATGACCTGGCCAGTCGTCTTAAGAATTAACGTCCCGATCCCCTATTAACTGTTTTCCCCAAGTTTATTTCTGCTATTTTGATTTGTTGGGACGTTCGGTTTTGAGTTTCGGAGAGTTTTGGGACACTTAGTCCCCAAATGAGAGCATAAGTCTTGGAAATTTGACCATAGTCGGAACAGTATGAAGACAGCCTCAGAATGGAAATCCGATGGTTTCGTTAGCTCCGTTGGGTGATTTCGGGCTTAGGGGCGTGTCCGGAGTGTGTTTTGGAGGTCCGTAGCTAATTTAGGCTTGAAATGCCGAAAGTTGAATTTTTGAAGTTTCCGGTTCGATAGTGAGATTTTGATCAGAGGGTCGGAATGGAATTCCGAGAGTTGCAGTAGTTCCATTATGTCATTTGGGATGTGTGTGTAAAATTTCAGGTCATTCGAAAGTGGTTTGGTTGGGTTTTTGATCAAAAGCGGAATTCGGAAGATTTTTAGGAATTTAGGCTTGAATCCGATGTGTTTTGGTTGATTTGATGTTGTTTGAAGTGTTTTGAAGATTGGTACAAGTTTGAATAAGGTTTTAGGATATGTTGATGCCTTTGGTTGAGGTCCCGGGGGGCCTCGAGTGTGTTTCGGATGCTCAACAGATCATTTTTAAGTTGTTAAAAGTTGCAGATTTTGTCCAGCTGTTGCAGAGGAATTTTACCCTTCGCGTTCGCGAAGAGTCAGTTGAGGAAGACATATATTAAGCCGTCGTGTTCGCGATGGGGGCTCCGCGTTCGTGAAGGGCTGGCTACTTGTGAACCGCGTTCGCGACTGGGCTTCGCGTTCGCGAAGGAGGAGAATTTGGCCCAGTAGAATTTACTCATCGCGTTCGCGATGAGAGGGACGCGTTCGCGAAGGTTAGACGGGTAAAGCATCGCGTTCGCGAGTGTCCTGTCGCGTTCGCATAAGAGGAATTTTGGTCAACGTCATTTTTGTGCTTCGCGAATGCGAGGCCTTGACCGCGTTCGCGAAGAAGGAATTAAAATACCTGGGCAAAATGTTTTAAAAGGGTTATTTCGCGAATTTTAGCCTAGTTTCCTCCATTGTTAAGCGATTTTGAAGCTTTTTGAAGAGGGTTGAAGAGGGATTCAAGGGGAATCACTTGGAGGTAACACTTTTGACTTCATAACTCGTTTTTATGTGATTAAAGACCTAATTAGTGATGAGAAATTTGGGAAAAATGGGTAATTAGGGCTAGTGTTTAAGAGACTTTGAAATAAGAATTTGAGGGGTCATTTGGGCTCCAATTTTAGTGTTCTTGGTATGTATGAACTCGTGAGAGTATGAAAATTCTGAAAATATAAATTTTACCCGATTCCGAGATGTGGGCCTGAGGGGCGTTTTGGTCATTTTACCTAATTTCGCGTATCAGCTTAGAATTTAACTATATAATCAGTTACTTGAGTGTGTTATTTACAATATGCAATTGAATTGAATAGATTTGGCCATTTGGAGCCGGATACTCGTGGCAGAGACGTGGTTTTGGGTTGACTTGCACTTGTTTGAGGTAAGTGGCTTGTCTAACCTTGTGTGGGGGACCTTTCCCCTTAGGACTTATATTGTGGTAATTGAAATGCCTCGTACGTGAGGTGACGAGCGCGTACTTGTGCTAATTGTTGGAAATTCGATTTTTCATTAAAAATAGCCTTGAATTGTGTTCTTCCTTTTCTCGCTTACACTGTTTCGACATTTAAACCTGCTGTAGCTTAGAGAAACATGTCTACTTGACTAAATTGCTCTATTTGCCTTAACTGCCTTAATTGTATTACGTGAACCATGCTAGGTTAAGATTACCTGCTTCACTCTAATATGAAATTGATTGGATTGAATTCTTCTTGTTGCTGCACTTTTACTTTGGGACTACGGGACGGTATCCCGGAGCTCCCCTGCATGTTTACTTTGGGACTACGGAACGGTATTCCGGGAGATCCCCCTGCACTTTTACTTTGGGACTACGGTATCTTATCCCGGGAGCTCCCCTGTATTTTTACTTTGGGACTACGGAAATTGCATTCCGGGAGATCCCCCTGCACATTCATGAGTTGGACTACGGGACTACACCCGGCAGATCCACTGGATATGATATTTATATTTGGGGACTACAGGACGGTATCCTGGGAGATCCCCGGTTGTTATCTTGGAGCTGAGTTGTGTTCTCTTACTGTATTTTACTTGCCTCTGTGATAGTTGCTGCTGTCCTTTATCTTGTGTTACTTATTTACACTGTTTATTTCACACTGTTAAACCTTATATCTTATTTAACCTCAGTAGGGCCCTGACCTTCCTCGTCACTACCCAACCGAGGTTAGGCTTGGCACGTACTAAGTACCATTGTGGTGTACTCATGCCCTTCCTGCGCATGTTTTTCATGTGCAGATCCAGGTACCTCTACTCAGGCTTACCATTCTTGAGGCGAGGCGATTCTACGGGACTTCGAGGTATATCTGCCGCGTCCGCAGACCGAGGAGTCTCTTTTTATTCCTGTTGTTTAGCATTAGCCCTTCTATATTTTTCAGTTCTTGTTAGACATTCTGGAGTTAGAGCTATGTAGTACTTCTTAGCTTGTGATTCATGGGTTTCCGGGTCTTGGATTTATGTGTTGGTTTTAAGAGTTAAACATGGTGTATGCCGAGCGGCACATTTATAAACTAGTTATTTCTTATTTCTGTTTTAAATTGTTTTACTTCCGCAAATTTTGGTTTCTCTTTCGCAATTTAGGCTTACCTAGTCGTAGAGACTAGGTGCCGTCACGATGGTTCACGGAGGGCGAACCGGGGTCGTGACAAGTTGGTATTAGAGCTCTAGGTTCATAGGAGTCATGGATCACAAGCCGGTTTATTAGAGTCTCGCTGATCGGTACGGAGACGTCTGTACTTATCTACGAGAGGCTATGTAACCGTTAGGAAAATTCCACTTCTTGATTTCCTCATCTTGCGGCTTGATTCCTTGAGGCTTATGCCCTTGTTTCCTTTCTACTCAATATTACGCGACGCGAACCGCTTGTTATAAATCGAGAATTGAAGAATTTTAATGGTACTACAGATGTGGTGTGGGATGTTTCTCCCGGTATAGTTGGGTGAGCTATTGTCGTCGTTTTGCGGAAGGATTTTTCTATCGTGTCGGCTCGATAGTTGTGCTCCTAAGAGCTTGGAGGCTATGCACAGGTTGCTATGATGCTCGCGATTGGTTATCGCACAGTATTGACTTGATGGTAGGAGACTTGCCTATGTGTTGGGGCGGTGAATGAGTTGAAAGGAAATCTACTCAGTGCACGATTCAGAGATAATATTCCACTTCCAGCGGAGGAAAAGCAATTGGCCTATGAATGTCCAGATTTGGGGTGATGGAGTAACGAGACTTGGTAATTTCGAGCATGGTGGAATTTTTATCTGCGATGTAGTGTCGTCCTCCTCTATTGTATATGTTAAGTTCGTCGGTGTTATGGTCTTCTACAATCCGCCCTTGGGGCAGGATATTGTGAAATAATATTGGAGAAACGACTGTTGGATATCACGGGGTGCGGTGGTTCAGGATTGAATCGGTGTTTCTAATGTCGACGGCTCGAGAAAGATGATCTCCGGAAAGGTTTAAAGTTAGTAGTGATTTGTGGGTGCAAGTGCTACGAAGACAGATTTTATTAAGGCAACAACTGAGCAGCAAAGGATGAGGAAAGACATGTGGGGAGTGTCAGGCGGTGGTTAAAATTTCTAGAAGGCCAGGTATAAGAAGCAAAGGTTGAGTGGTCGATTAGAGGGGTGAGTTCCGCCAAAGTGGGAGAGTGGTGGATTTGCATATGGGCTTTGTGCTAGGATGACTACGCACCTTAAGGAGAGTTTGGAACGACTTGGGAATTTTGGTGATTAATGATTGGGGTCTACGGATTAATTTGAAGTATGGACTATTATGCGGTAGGCAATTTGATATAACGAAAAAGAGGTGCTTGAAATGAAGAAGGATACTACCTAACTTTGAATTGGAAAGATGTTGCCGCATATTTAATTGGTGTCCACGAGGAGTGAATGGACTTGTGCCGCAAAGAGATCGGTCGTGCGAATGTGGTTGATGATTCAGAGTATAAAAAGGGGTTTTACAGGAAGATTCCGAGAATTTTTGCTATCGATTGCGCATGGTTATGACAATAAGAGATAAGGAATCCTGGTGAATTTTAAAGTTGTGTAATAGAGGCCTCAAGCTAAGTGGGAAAGTCCCACCGCCTACGATTGGATTGTATAATTCTCTTCTTGTGAGGTTTCGGGTTATCGGCGTATTCGTAAGTTATTTCAGCCACGGAAAAGATCATAAGTGTAAATTTGAGCAAAGGAATTGTTAAAGGTGTGCTATGGTTGGCCTTATTGGCTCATGCTCAGATTGGGGAAATGATTCTGCCGGGTGCTTCGTCGAGGGGGTATGCATGTGCTAGAAGAATTGTGGAGTTGATTATATTCGGGGCCAAGTCAGAGAGGGTGGCTCTCAACAACGGTCCTAGTGAATTCAAGAGGTAAAGCATGGTGCCTAATGATTCCGAGCCTATAGGTACAGTTAAGAATCAATCTTGGTAGAAGCTTATGAGAGGGTGCCCAGAATGTTCTATGATGTTTTGACTTGCAGTGTAGCATTTGGGGGGGTATGAAATGGTTCGTGGGATTTGAGACAGCATGGTCTCGTGATTCAAGGTCACTCGGGATGAGTGCGGATGGAGTGTGTTATGTGTTGAATGGAGTTATTATTATTTCTAAGGCAATCAAGAATTAATTTGGAAGAAGATAGATGGGTTAGCCATAGTTGAATTGGCATATCGGTGGTAGTGATCATTTCCTTCAACGTGATCAAGTTATGCAAGTGATTTGTGACGGCACGCGTGAGGCTTGTCGACCGCCGTAATTGATGTTATTCATAAGTATTCCACTGTTATGGCCTGTCATGTGTAGGCGGATCCCGGAAGGGCTATGGTGGCTTAGACCACTACTTAGAGATTTGCATATTCTACAGTTATGAGAATTCACCTGTGTGTCGCTATGGTTCTCCTGAAGTGAGTTAAGAGAAATTTTTTATATGATGAAGTGTTAATCTATTAGTGGTTACGGAGTTATGATAAAAATCATGTTCTATCGTATATTGGCATGTTGGTGCAGTGTGTGGTATGGAATTTGAAGTGAGGATCAAGTTTGCAGTTCGTTGTTGACAAGGATGTCGCGAGCTCGGATGAGCAGTAAAGGAGTTCGATGTTTAAAGTAAGTGGGTATCGTCTTCAGCGTCACCTGAGATCGGTGTTTTGTGAAAAAGGTGCATCCTGGTTATGGATTCTTGAACGCTTTCTCAGCGTTAGTGCGGCTGGTGGTATGGATACGCATATTTGTTGTCTGTTACGGAGGGTCGTGGGAGCGTGCCCCACAGGAAGATTGTATAAGTGTGGCATGTAGTCACTTGATTGATTGAAGATTTAAACCAAGTATGAAGACTGTGGCGATATCATTAATTTGAGAATTTATGCTTGGAGGGCACTCGACTTATTGGGTTGTGGACCGTGGAGGATTGCCCCGGTTATGATGGTTGTTTTTATGTGTTATGAGAGAAAGGATAGTTATTATGGACCTTCGAAAGGTTATTAGCCTAGTTCAGTGTGATCAGAATCAGCTTGAGGTTTGTGGATGGATCTAAATGTGAATATGGGCTCTATATCAGGCCAGATGTGTTCATTTTAGCAATGCGCTCCTTTGGACAAGAAGCCAGGGTACTATTTCGTCGTCAGCTATTTCATGTAATGATATATTGTGCCGTATGAGTTGTGAGACGGCTTGATGAATTTCTTATGTGTTGAGGTTCCGCATAGAGATGGTGTTATATGAGCAGGATGGCTCTCGAGATTCAGATCGTATATCACACCTCAGTTGTGTTTGAGTTTTGTAGCCTATGGCACTATATGTCTCCCCAGGGGTGGTATTATGCACTTAGCGTGCTTGTGACCGATATTCGGAATTTTGTTATAATAAGCAGTTTAGCTCGATGTATATCTCCTTATGTGAATTCTATGTGTGGATCAGGTGGCACGCCGCCATGGGTATGTTATTTGGATCGGGTTGCACGCCGCAACAGTGTGATGTTGAGTACAGTTTTCTATGTGCTATTTTTGTATGCCTTGCTTCCTATTTTCTAAGGAAATTTCATATTAGTGCGTGAGTTGAGTAGTTCCTTCTAGAGTTCGTTTTCCTTTTGTCATGTTCGAGTTCATAGCCTATTGGCACGATGTGGCATCATATGAGACTTTTGATCATGTCCGGGGTGGCTTATTGCCTGAGCAGTTCGTACTGGGTGAGATGAGATTATTGGATTTAGGATTAGTGCAATCTGATTATATGAAGTATATTAAGGAGCTAAGACCATTATTTGGTTCAGAATGAGGTGATGGTTCTTATCAGGAGTATAGACCCAATGATTTGTTGATTCGGCAGTTGGTTATGAATTTCTACACACCTCTTCCGTCTTGGCGTTATTGTAAGAGTTAGAGCAAGACCTATGTAGGTCATGAGGTGCAATGGGAGCATCAGATTCGTGGAATTTCAACTAATTTGATCAGAGAACGTTATTGTGGTCCTGTGAGTAAAGTGGTGCAAGGTGTAAATTCAGCTAAGGTATGCAGTCATGTTTTGGTGCTGCGGGTAGTTATTGGTACGGTGAGCGTATGTTGGAACAGGCCTGGCAGAGAATTCTGGATGTAGGAATTGGGCTCTAAGGCTTATCTACTTAAGTGAAAAAGGGCATCTTCAGATTGATCGAGCTAGGGTACCCAGCTGAGTTGTGGTAGCACGGGTAGGTGCTCGAGGTGTTAAACAGTGGTTTCGGACAACCCCAACACAGTTCTTAGCACGTTCGAGGACGAACGTATGTTTAAGTGGGAGAGGATGTAACGACCCGACCGATCGTTTCGAGCTCTAGTGCGTCGCTCAGCAGTTTGGGTCCATGAGCAGCTTCATTTCATGTATGTCTCTATGCTCGTTTGAGGACGAACGAATGTTTAAGTGTAGGAGGATGTGACGACCCAACCGGTCATCTTAAGAATTAACGCCCCAATCCCCTATTAACTGCTTTCCCCAAGTTTATTTCTGCTATTTTGATTTGCCGGGATGTTCGATTTTGAGTTTCGGAGAGTTTTGGGACACTTAGTCCCCAAATGAGAGTTTAAGTCTTGGAAATTTGACCACAGTCGGAACAGTGTGAAGATGGCCTCGAAATGGAAATTTGATGGTTCCATTAGCTCCGTTGGGTAATTTCGGGCTTAGGGGCGTGTCCGGAGTGTGTTTTGGAGGTCCGTAGCTAATTTAGGCTTGAAATGCCGAAAGTTGAATTTTTGAAGTTTCTAGTTCGATAGTGAGATTTTGATCCGAGGGTCGGAATGGAATTCCGAGAGTTGCAGTAGTTCCGTTATGTTATTTGGGATGTGTGTGCAAAATTTTGGGTCATTCGGAAGTGGTTTGGTTGGGTTTTTGATCAAAAGCGGAATTCGGAAGATTTTTAGGAATTTAGGCTTGAATCTGATGTGTTTTGGCTGATTTGATGTTGTTTGAAGTGTTTTGAAGATTGGTACAAGTTTGAATAAGGTTTTAGGATATGTTGATGCCTTTGGTTGAGGTCCCGGGAGCCTTGAGTGTGTTTCGGATGCTCAACGGATCATTTTTAAGTTGTTAAAAGTTGCAGATTTTGTCCAGCTGTTGCAGAGGAATTTTACCCTTCGCGTTCGCGTGTGGACCCTCGCGTTCGCGAAGAGTCAGTTGAGGAAGGAATATATTAAGCCTTCCTCAAGGGGTTGAAGAGGGATTGAAGGGGAATCACTTGGAGGTAACATTTTTGACTTCATAACTCGTTTTTATGTGATTAAAGACCTAATTAGTGATGAGAAATTTGGAAAAAATGGGTAATTAGGGCTAGAGTTTAAGAGAATTTGAGGGGTCATTTGGGCTCCGATTTCATTGTTCTTGGTATGCATGACTCGTGAGAGTATGAGGATTCCGAAAATGTAAATTTTACCCGATTCCGAGACGTGGGCCTGAGGGGCATTTTGGTCATTTTACCTAATTTTGCGTATCAGCTTAGAATTTAACTATATAATCAGTTACTTGAGTGTGTTATTTACAATATGCAATTGAATTGAATAGAGTTGAGCCATTTGGAGCCGGATACTCGTGGCAGAGGCGTGGTTTCGGGTTGACTTGCACTTGTTCGAGGTAAGTGACTTGTCTAACCTTGTGTGGGGGACCTTTCCCCTTAGGATTTATATTGTGGTAATTGAAATGCCTCGTACGTGAGGTGACGAGTGCGTACTTGTGCTAATTGTTGGAAATCCGATTTTTCGTTAAAAATAGCCTTGAATTGTGTTCTTCCTTTTCTTGCTTACACTGTTTGGACATTTAAACCTGCTGTAGCTTAGAGAAACATGTCTACTTGACTAAATTACTCTATTTGCCTTAACTGCCTTAATTGTATTACGTGAACCATGCTAGGTTAGGATTACCTGCTTCACTCTGATATGAAATTGATTGGATTGAATTCCTATTGTTGCTGCACTTTTACTTTGGGACTACAGGACGGTATCCCGGGAGCTCCCCTGCATGTTTACTTTGGGACTACGGAACGGTATTCCGGGAGATCCTCCTGCACTTTAACTTTGGGACTACGGGACAGTATCCCGGGAGCTCCCCTGTATTTTTACTTTGGGACTACGGAAATTGCATTCCGGGAGATCCCCCTGCACATTCATGAGTTGGACTTCGGGACTGCACTCAGGAGATCCACTGGATATGATATTTATATTTAGGGACTACATGACGGTATCTTGGGAGATCCCCGGTTGTTATCTTGGAGTTGAGTTGTGTTCTCGTACTGTATTTTACTTGCCTCTGTGATAGTTGCTGCTGTCCTTTATATCTTGTGTTACTTATTTACACTGTTTATTTCACACTGTTAAACCTTATATCTTATTTAACCTCAGTAGGGCCCCGACCTTCCTCGTCACTACCCAACCGAGGTTAGGCTTGGCACTTACTGAGTACCGATGTGGTGCACTCATGCCCTTCCTACGCATGTTTTTCATGTGCAGATCCAGGTACCTCTACTCAAGCTTACCATTCTTGAGGCGAGGTGATTCTACGGGACTTCGAGGTATATCTGCCGCGTCCGCAGACCGAGGAGTCTCTTTCTATTCCTGCTGTTTAGTATTAGCCCTTCTGTATTTTTCAGTTCTTGTCAGACATTCTGGAGTTAGAGCTATGTAGTACTTCTTAGCTTGTGATTCATGGGTTTTCGGGTCTTGGATTTATGTGTTGGTTTTAAGAGTTAAACATGGTGTATGCGGAGCGGCACATTTATACACAAGTTATTTCTTATTTCTGTTTTAAATAGTTTTACTTTCGCAAATTTTGGTCTCTCTTCCGCAATTTAGGCTTACCTAGTCGTAGAGACTAGGTGCCGTCACGATGGTTCACGGAGGGCGAACCGGGGTCGTGACAAGTTGGTATTAGAGCTCTAGGCTCTAGTCAATATCTATTTACTAACTCCATAAATATCAGTGTTGTTCTCTTTTACAGGTAATGCACATAAGCAGAAGTTAAACGTGAATTGAGAGCAAAATAGCAAGGCAATTTTGCAAGCAATTTGTGTGTGATTCAAGCGTGCAAACCTGAAGCTACTTGAACCAGATAGAAGAACCAGTTCTAAGTGTCTGTCTTTTATTCTAGTTCAATTATAGTAGGTGTTTTCATATTGTACCTTTCAGCTTATCTAGAAGCAATTGTATTAGGTACTCAGAGTTTTCAAGTTAGAGTTAACTTGAAGTTGTCGCATCAGTTGAGGCTGTGTGCCACAACGGGATTAGATTAATCCTAGGTTTACAAAAGAGTTTTTGTAAATGCAGTTTTTGGCTCAGTGATTTTAGTGGAGAGTTTGGAAAAATCCTACTGGAAGGTAGGTCGTGGTTTTTTCACCTTTTGAGCCATGTATTTTTCACGTAAAATCTTTGTGTTCTTTAATTTCTGTACTTATTATTCCACAATAGTAGTAGTTGGAACACGTAGAAGAACCAGGTCCTTCTATAATCAAGTTAAGCGAAAAATTGGGTACCACACAAATCATCCCCCCTCCCCCCCGTGTGGTATTGAAGTATAAAACATCAATGTTGATACTTGGGGACCTTACCACACTCAAACATATTCTGGAGCTAAGTACTTTATTACCATAGTTGATGACTATAGCAGAGTAACATGGACACATTTGTTGCACTCTAAAAGCTATGCATTTTCTGTGCTTAAAGCATTTATAACCATGGTGAAAACCCAATTTCAACTTTCTGTCCAACAGATTAGAAGTGCTAATGCTTTAGAGCTTGGATCTTCTACATCTGCCACCTAATTTTTTTTTTGATAATGGGATAATACATCAAACCACTTATCCACACACACCACAACAGAATGGCGTGGTTGAGAGAAAACATAGACACCTACTTGAAACTTCAAGAGCTCTGCTATTTCAATCCAATCTTCCTATCAAATTTTGGGGAGATTGTATATTGACAACAACTTACCTTATTAATAGGTTTCCATCTTCAGTTTTATCCAAAGAACCCCTTTTGAATTATTATATGGTCATCCTCCTTCTTATTCTCATTTAAGGCATTTTGGTTGTCTATGTTATGCTACAGCCCCCAAGTGTCACAGGGATAAGTTTTACCTTAGGGCTTTTCCTTGTGTATTTGTTGGGTATCCTTTTGCCAAAAAGGGGTGCAAGTTATACAATTTGCAAACTAAGTCTGTTTTATTTTGAAGAGATGTTGTGTTTAATGAATCTGTGTTTCCTTATAAGATTCCCTTTTCTTCTCCTACTCCTTCTTCTTTTCCTTCTTTTCCTTTGTTCTATGATACTTCTTCCTCTGTTCCTATCCCTCCTTCTGCTACCTCCTCACCTTCTGATGACTCTATGCCTTCTTCTTCCTCACCTGATAATGTGTTACCCCATCCTTCTGAGCTTAGGAAAAGTACCAGATCCCATCATCTTCCTTCCCATCTCCAAGACTATATTGTTAACCTTCCTCCTTCTATTTCTTGCTCCACCTCTACCTCTACTTCCACTACACAACCTGTTCTAGTGGAGCCTTATTTATATATTAGGCTGTTGCCATTCCTGTTTGGCAAGAGGCAATGAGACAAGAATTTGCGGCTTTAGAGGCAAATAAAACTTGGAAAATTTTTGAGCTTCCTATTGGTAAGAAGCCCATAGGCAATAAGTGGGTATATAAAATAAAATATAAGGCTAATGGTAGTGTGAAAAGATATAAGGCAAGATTAGTGGTTCGAGGTGATATTCAAGTAGTAGGGATTGATTTTAATGAAATCTTTTCTCCTGTGGTTAAAATGTGTACTGTCAGATGTTTAGTTGCTATTGCAGTTAAAAAATAGTGGGCTTTGTTTCAATTAGATATTAATAACGCTTTTTTACATGGGGACTTAGATGAGGAAGTTTATATGAAGCTCCCTCAGGGCCTTTCTATTGATTCCTCCTCTTCTGGATCTGCTACTTTAGTCTGCAAGCTGCAAAAATCTCTTTATGGGCTAAGACAGGCCTCTCGATTGTGGTATGCAAAGCTGTCTCAAGCCCTTTGTTCCAGGGGATACTCTCACTCTTTAAATGACTATTCTTTGTTTGTTAAGAGAACTGAGTCTTCTTCTGTTTTTCTAGTAGTTTATGTTGATGTCATTATTTTAACTAGGGATGATTTGTCTGAAATTTCTGCCCTTAAGAGTTTCCTTGATGCTCAGTTTAAGATCAAAGACTTAGGTTTGCTTAACTATTTTTTAGGTAATGAAGTATTCTATCACAAGTTTGGGGTCCTTTTGCATCAAAAGAAGTTCATTTCTGATTTGCTTCTTGAGTTTAATTGTCTTGATGCTTCTGAAGTGGTCAGTCCTTTGGACAATGCTCACAAGTTGCATTCTGATGTTGGTGAGCTATTACCTAAGCCTGAATCTTATAGAAGTTTGGTTGGCAAGCTCAATTTTTTGACTCATACTCGACCAGACTTATATTTTGTTGTCCAGCATTTGAGTCAATTTTTAAAGACACCTTGGGTCCCACATATGGCTGCTGCTTTGCATGTTTTGAGATACTTAAAGGGGACTTCTACTTTTGGGGTGTTTCTCAGTAAATTCCTGATTTCTGTCTGCTTGTTAGTTGTGATAGTGATTGGGCTGCTTGTCATGAATCTAGACGCTCTATCACTGGTTTCTGCATTCATTTGGGTGGTAGTATTCTTATTTGGAAATCTAAAAAGCAAAATATAGTCTCTTTGTCTTCAGCTGAAGCAGAATATAGGGCTATGAGTAAAGTGGTGGCTGAACTAGCCTGGTTGGTCCGTTTATTATCTGATTTGGGTCTTTCTATTGATGCTCCAATTCCTGCTTTGTGCGACAGCCAGGCTGCTATTCACATAGCCAAGAATCCGGTGTTTCATGAGCGCACTAAACACATCGAAATCAATTGTCATTTTATTCGCACCAAATTGGCTGATGGCCTCATCTCTTTATCTCATGTTCCTATTCTCAAATGGCTGACATTTTTACTAAGCCTTTGACAGGTTTGCAACATCGCATTTTGACTGGCAAGTTGGGTGTGTGCCCACCCTCCAACTTGAGGGGTGTGTGTGTGTGTGGGGGGGGGGGGGTGTTGGGATTACATGAAGCAAGTTGGGCTGTTGATATTAGCTCTTTTGTATTTGGGCCTAGCCCCGTTTTTATTTATGAGTAGCTTAGTTAAGAGGCCCAATGTATATATGTAGGTAGAGAGACAGAATGTTCTGGATTTTGGCATTTTATTTTGTTTACAAAAATGTGAGATATTTTCTCCCCAATTCTCTCTCTTCTTTCGAGCCCTAGATATAATTTGTTGTCAATCTCTTTCAATTTCGTATGTTAACAGTGTGTCATTTCTGTTGGTGTCATCAGACTATAATTTTAAATAGTATTAATTTTTCTCCTCATTTATAGTATCTTGGATTATATAACATATATACATTATTTTTTCCTTTTAAACAGTGATCTTTATCTAGAATTGTTAAATATATTTCTTTCTCAACTGAATATCTAAATTATATTAAAATTTCATAAAACTTATTTCCGATTTTCGTCTTAAAAAGTTGATTAAATATCCCAGATAACTAGAAGCCGACAAACAAAATAGGACCAGGGGTCATTTGGTATGATGGATAAGCAAAAATAATTTTGGGACAAAAATTTAATACCACCTTATCCTTTATTTGGTTACTAATCCTTGGATAAGTTATCTCAGGATTAAAAATAGTATCGAGATAACTTATACCTACCAAATGATGAAATAGTAATCCCAAGATAAGTTATCTCAGGATAGCAAATTGACAATCGTAGGAATAATATAACATACCAAATAGTCATAAAAATTAATATCAGAATAACTAATCGCATTATAACTAGTCCTAATATAACTAATGCCAACATAACTTGTCTTCAAACCAAAAGATCCTAATAAATAAGATCAACGGCTAGTGTTCAAAGGAAGGGACAGGCCCAGCCACAAATCTGAGTCACGTGCGGTGCATATGCAAGCGACAAAGCGCGGGTATACTAAAAAGAAACAAAGAAACAGAGAAGCGAGAGGCAGATCTATTGCTACAAAATAAATTCATTGATCTGCGGTTTTGTTTGGGAATAAGAATAATGGGAAAGGTGGAATCAAACGAAGACGCCTCAAATCAGAAGAAGAGGGTGAAGAGAAACCATGGATCCACCAAATTCTTTGTGTTTATAGATTATGTATTCCTCTTTGCATTCTTTTGTTTCCTCTGCTACATTCTCTTCAAAATGGTCGGGATTTGATATATCCAGGTAATTCTTGCAACCCCTTTCTGATATATGTTTCAACTGTCTATTTCTTTAGCTACCCATTTCGTTTTCCGTATTATTTGACTCAATTGTTGTATCTGAGCTTAAATATTTGTATTTGTGATAATTGTGAATGTTGGGATCTGAAATTATGGGAGATTTAAGATGCCTGAACCATTTAGAAGATAAAAGGATAAAACTTTACAAGCTTTTTAGTCGGTTTCTTGCTGAAAATCTTTCTATAGAAACCTGAGATATATAGTAGGACATATTGGTTACTATTGATTTGAGAAAGCGAGCTGAAATGGAGCCTCATGAATGGTGATGATTCATATTCCCGACCCCAAATTGATTGGGATGGAGGCATAGCTGTTCAATTTGAGATAGTGGATCTCTCTCTCTCGCTCTTACTTAATTTAGCATTTCACAAACTATATGATGAATGAGTTTCAAGTCAGCTGCATCAATTGGGAAGTTCATCTCGTAGGGTTTTCCGAATGACCCCAAGTACTGTAAGATTGTGAAGATATCTTTGATTATCCGAGTATTTGGTTAATTTTGTTAGCATTTTGCCTTGAATTTTTAATCTAGTAGGACTCTTTTTCTTGAAGGAAGGGACAAAGGCTCCTAAAAGGAATAAATCTCTTTTATATGCCTTATCCTTTTCTTGGAGAAGAAACTTTGTACTTCTATAAATTGACGTTTT
Organism: Nicotiana attenuata; assembly: GCF_001879085.1. Lineage (NCBI taxonomy): Eukaryota > Viridiplantae > Streptophyta > Magnoliopsida > Solanales > Solanaceae > Nicotiana > Nicotiana attenuata. The sequence goes on from NW_017671233.1 coordinate 203,110, forward strand.
CTTCTCACAACAATAACATCAAAATCCACACTGTAGTCATTAAAAAGTCTTGTTTAGGGGAGAATTTATTCTCGCAATAAGTTTTTCTTTTCTCTTAATACTCCCTCAGTTTCATATTAAATGAGCTACTTTCCTTTTTAGTCTGTTCCAAAATAAGTGACACATTTCTAAATTTGAAAATAATTCAACTTTAAACTCTTCATTTTACCCTTTTTGCCCTTAATGAGAAGCTTTTATAGCCACACAAATGGCATGGCCCCACAAACCTTTTACCCCTTCTTCTTTTAAGACCACAAGTTTCAAAAGTCTTCTTCTTTTTTCTTAAACTCCGTGTCGAGTCAAACTAGCTCAAACAATATGAAACGGATGGAGTATTAGTAGATTTATGTAGGTTACTTGACCAAATCATATTAATATAATATGTTTCTTTAGTATATTTTCTTCTTGTCTGATTTATCGTCCACCAGCTTTGCATTGTTAGCCTCCGCACGCGCCATGTTATTTCAATCCTAACAGGTGGAATCAGAGCCAATGGTTCGAAGCGAGATCGAAGACAGATTCAGACGGGTTCAAATCAATCTGCAACCCATTTGATGATAGTGAAGATTCATCCAAAAAGTTTGAACGTGATGCTACATGTGGAAATAAATTACAATCACAAATATTCAAAACACTTGCTGCTGCATCTTTAAAATCAAAAGTCAGTTTTAACCCGTGCTCACTTTTAATGCACATGGCTCCAATTTTAACTCATACCCGTTTTTAATCATGGCAAGCAGCAGTGATGAAGATTATGTGAAGAAGGTGAATCAAACTTTATCAAGAAAATTCAGGACAATGGGAAAATTGTTAGGATTTTGCCTTGAATTTTTAATCTATTAGGACTCTTTTTCTTAGAGGAAGGGACGGAGACTCCTAAAAGGAATAAATCTCTTTCATATGCCTTATCCTTTTCTTGGAGGAGAAGTTTTGTACTTTTATGAATTGACATTTTCTTCTCACAACAACAACAACATCCACAATGTAGTCATTAAAAAGTCTTGTTTAGGGGAGAATTTATTCTCTCAGTAAGTTTTTCTTTTCTCTTAATTTTAGTAGATTTATGTAGGGCACTTGACCAAATCATATTAATATAATATGCTTCTTTAATATATTTTCTTTCTTGTCTGATTTATTGTCCATCAGTTTTGCATTGTTAGCTTCCGCATGCACCATGTTATTTCGATCTTAACAAATTTGGAGTATGTTTATTGAATTATAGAGTGGAAGATTGGTCTCCAAAGCTAGACCATATCCTTGCTCAAAGTTCTAGTGTTGAGAACGGTTTTAGCTCGGGTTCTTTTGAAGGAAGAAATCGTGGTTTGGAATAGTATCCCGATTGCTATGAAAAAAGAATTTTTTTACTTTACTGGTACTTTAATGATGGGTTGTTTAGCAGTGCATGAATACAAAGGGCCTTATAATAGTAGTAGTATCTTCTCTAATTTCGCTAGGTAGCTTCTATCTCTAATTTCCTATTTTTTGCTTGTGATGGTAAACAAGCGGATCCAACATTCAAGTCCCATTTAATAAGATAAGAGTTTGTTTTTCCAGCTATTGCATGTATTTTGGAAAATCAGTAGGAAGTACCTATATGTTGTATATCAATGCTGGAACACGGGCTCCTTTAGAGTAGGTTTGAAGAGAAAATATGTTGCCAAGAAAATTCTTTGGAAGGAGAGGTAAGCAATGGGTTTACATTGTTGAGTGTATTCTTGTGTGTGTGTCTGGGGGGTGTCATGTATGTGTTTTACAGGAGTGAATGGTTGTCCACTTGTCCCAATAATTTAGTTGATCTAAGAGTGTGGAATAACTGGCTGGAACTTTTCATCCCAATCTACCATGAGCAGCCCTGTATTCTCTGAACTTAAGTTTGCTGTCTTTTGTTCCTCAATCAATCTGGATCTTATTAGGTGATGCGCTATTTATGAGACCCATTGATTGCAAACTGAAGTATGGACCTTGATGTTCTTGAGGTTGTTCATTAGTATAACGCTGAAGCTTTTTGGCCAAGTTATCAGCTAGCTCATTTTCATAGTTATCGATGTTGACAAAAATATCTTTTTTTGTTTAGGTTATTCATAAGCTCTAGTTAATCTTTTCTAACTATTCTAATATGCGAAAAACTGAAAATAGCTGTGCAGATTTTCGTTGCTTTTAAGCTTGAAAGTGAAACATCATAAGGGAAAAGGAAAATGAAATGGAAGAAGAAGAAGACATTTGAGGATTGCTTTGCTATTTGAGGCTCTCATGTGCAAGCATGGCTCGCACGTTCGCCTTGATACTTTGGCAACTGCAAAGATGTCCCTTCTTTTGTGTTTTTCGTGAATCTCCAATTTGCGGAACACATGCTCTTAGAAAAGTTGGGACCCTATAAAAATTGAAATACTACTGTTGAAGGATAAATGGGTGTCCATGAGTGTTGTCTATCAAAATATTTATGTCAAATCACTGATGTATATGGAAATGGCATATTTAGTCCCCAACCCCCTAAACACATGCATGAAAGCCTGCAATTATCCAATTTCCTGAACCATTTCTTTGACCATTAAATTTGTCTTGATTTTCAGGTTTAATGATAAGCTATATCCAGAACAATAGAATCCAAGTTCCTATGAAATGCAAAACTGCTCGTTTATTCCAGTTTAGAGATTCCTTCCTTCTTATTTTGGACACAGAGATATGGAGAGGAATGAAGTTGTGGCACTGGTGATCTATGTCAAATTCATCTGTGCCACGCGAGTTACTTATTTAATGTACTTAATATATATGGCATGAGTAGCTTTCTTGGTGTGCCTGATCACACAATTTACATGCTGATATGGCGCTGAAAATACTCTGATGCTCAATTGACAACTACTAGGATCTCCTTTGCTGTTCTGAAATTATTTTCAATCTTTTCAACTTGGGCACAAGTGAAATATACCATATTGATGGAGACTCAAAATCATCTATTTCAGTTTGATATTATTTCCAATAAGTATATCAGCCAAGGCAAAGGTTTAACTAATGATATTTTGGTAAGTATGACTTATTTGTTCGACGTTGATAAAGCCTGCAGATGGCTTCTGTTAGTGTAGAAGTAGTTGGAAATTTGAATAGTTGCTTTCTCCTTTTCCTATGTTGATATATTACAATAATCCCACGCGTGGGGTCTGGGGAGGGTAGTTTGTATGCAGACCTTACCCCTCTCCCGAGGGCAAAAAGGCTGTTTCCGAATAAACCCTCGGCAGAAGAAGATGAAATGCGACAATAGAATAGTAACAACAACATGACCAGAAAGATAGTACCAGCGATCCAAGAGTCAGAAAATATACCTTCAACTCTAATGCTCTAGAATTGAAGGGGAAACGATTATCTCTAGTATTTTAATAGAAGCATCGTCAGCTAAGTGTGTCTAATGTTTGAATCGACAGCATTTCCATGATCTCATCGTTATGCTCTGTAGAGTACACTGTCACAAGCCTCAAATTAAGCTGAAGACTTGTTGTCCTCCTAACCAATGACCATAACATCTTTAGTGTCACCTACAAAATGCAGCATTAAAATGAGGTATGGTTCTGCTATGTGTACTTTGTCTGTTCTTACAACTGTGGCCACTATCCCTTCTTCCTATAGTTTTCTGAGCTGCGCAAATAGGGGCGGATGAAGTATTAAAGCTACAGGTTCAATTGAACTCGTAACTTTTAACGTGGAGCATAAATTTATGTGTAAAATTCACTAAAATCGTAACAAAATAATATCTTATATGGTGAGGGTAACTTGAACGTTGAAGATTTTGTTGGACATTGACAAAGGCATCAGATGGCATCTATTCGTGTAGAAAAGTGGTTGGGAGGAGGTAATGTTTCTACTTGTGGTGGTTGACATGACCTTAATCAAAGAGCATTATTTTTGGGACCATCAATGGTTAGTCTATTTTAAACACTCGACTACACATAACACATCGAGTAGGCAAAAATATGTAATATAGCCATGTACCTCTCCTTGTTTTCCCTTTTTCTCCTGTGGCATTGAGTGGCTGTGTGTTTTTTGGGTTAGACTTCAGCAAACTCCTACTAGTAATTATTAGAATTATATTTCAGCCGGAAATTTGAGTAATAGATATTTCTCATTTTTGCATAGAACAGCTTTTCGGTGGTAACATGTACTAACTTTTTTGAATAATTTTATTCACCTTATTGTATAGGTCAAAATCTGCCCTAAGGATATTTAGCTTGATATGGCATTAAGGAAAAAGTCGGTCGAGGTCGACCAGGAAGCAGCAAGATTCATGGCCGAGATGTCAACCATAACCGAGGTCGAGCATTGTGTAAAGAACATTAACGGCTAGTGTTTGAAATATGATATTAAAGAGAATATTAGGGTTTGTTAGAGACATGTCTTGTATAAATAGAAAAAGAGATAATGGGAGAGGGCATGCATGTAATATTCATTTGATAAGAATACTTTACAGAAGAAGATTCTCTCTCTCTAGCAAAGATACAAACTTTACCTTTTCATCAATATTCTTACTCACACTATTCCATACTTTTCCATCAGATCCGAGAATAGTTCGAACATTCTAGGATTTGTTTGTCGCTCATCATTGTCAGGAGGAACAATCATCTAACTCATTCATTATTGGGTGAATCACTCCTCCTATTTACTTAAATGCCATTTATTGTTATTTATTGCTAGTTACTCCTCCATTATTGTTCATACCTTTTGGAATGTTAAATGTGTTATTTTTAATCTCCCACTGACTCTGTCTTACATTATCTGTGTATTCAAGATCTATATCTAGAGATATTATCATTAAATAAATTTAGCCCTTCATTACATAAAATATAATAGTTTAACATAAAGTTTATACGTTTTGTCAAATAATTTGGCACCGTCTGTGGGAGTTTCCTAGTTAAATTTTTAGTTTCCTCTAGATCTATAACTAACACGGATTGCTAACGTAAAAAAAAACCAAGAACAAGATCTCCTTTCTTTGTATGCACAGCTCTAATATGGCACGTAACAGATAAGAAAGAACGAGGATAATGGGCGACCTCACAACCAACCTCTTGAACACCATCAATGAGATTTCTGAAGCAGAGGACGAGGATACAACACCCAACGCCTCCCCCAAGCGAGGCGGATCACCCCCTCCTCACTATAGCATCAGAAAATCTCTCGGTAAGGGAGCTTCCACGTCCATGGTGGAAGAGACGCCACCAGCAGTAAAATAGCTCCTCGAGGCTTGGCCAATTGACACGCTAACCAGCGTCCTTCATAAAGCTGCTCAGGATACGGTTGCAGAAAACGCAATGACTTGCGTTATACCATCAGCGGACGAGCAGCGCGACCAGTTCCCCCCTCCTATGAAAGGTATTACTCACAACGTTGTTAACAGTGCAGGTGACGGCACCCTCGCCGCCATTTTGAAAAGGATGGAAGAAATGGAGAACGAGAACAAAGTACTTCGAGATCAAATGAGAGAACACCTGGAAAGGGTCTATAAGATACCGGGTGCCCCAAAGCTCTTGCCAAAAAGAGATGCTGGTCGATTCGTCGAGTAGCCATACAGTGATGACGCCGCCCTGCATGCCATACCAAAGACCTTTAAGATGCCGCCCTACCTGAAAATATATGATGGTACGACCGATCCAGAAGACCATGTAACTCATTACGTCACCGCCATGAAAGGCAATGACCTCGCCAAGGAACAAGTATCCTCCATTTTGTTGAAGAAATTCGGTGAAACCCTCTCGGGAGGTGCGTTAACATGGTATTCAAAACTGCCCGCGGGTTCCATTGAGACCTTTGAAGAGATGGGCGACAAGTTCGTAACAGCCCATGCTGGGGCCAAAAAGGCGGAAGCAAGAGTAAACAACATATTTGCCATCAAACAGTCTCCGGGAGAAGGATTGAGGGACTTCCTCGCCCGTTTCAACCGAGTAAGGATGACCTTGCCGAATGTATCGGAAGGGATGTCAGTTGTATCTTTCCAAAACGGGCTGAGTAAAAACGGTTCAAGGGCAACTAGAAAATTATTAAGTCGGCTTATGAAGTACCCCCAACTACTTAGGATGAAATACACAACGCATATTGTGCCGAGGTCCGAGCAGACGAGGACCACCTCAACGGTCCAACTCATCGATTGACCTCGGTACAAGTCGAACCCAGAAAAGATCGAAGGAATGATATCAGGAGGGACCTAGTAGCTCCACGACCAAACCGGGAACGAAATCTACCATATGTCAAAAGCGCCATTGCGCTTTCCTCCCGCCACGAAGAGGGCCCACCCAGATCAAGGACAGGGACTCATCGGAACGAAAAAGCTATGCCCCATTTGTCATCTGCTCATATTTTTATGTATCACCTACAGAAATAGTCTACGCCTTGGAGAAGCTCGGACCTAAGGTGAAGTGGCCGCAAAAGATGAGGTCAGACCTGAATACCAGAAAATCAGATGCCTTGTGCGAATTCCACCAAGAGAGAGGACACAAAGCCGAGGATTGCATCACTCTGAGGCAGAAGGTCGTAAACATGTTACGACAGGGACACCCAAAGAGTTACTGAGCAATCGAGGAAGGACCAATTTTGCCAGAGGACATGAATAACATCAAGGACCACCGAACCCGCCCTCGCCAACCTGCACCATCCACATGATCATTGGAGGCACTGATGATGCCTCTATCAACAGTGTTACATTCACCACAACCCACAAGCTCAAACGGTCAATCACCCATGAACGGTATGACGAACTCGAAGAAAGTATCATCATCGATAAGTCGGATACCAACGGTTTGGCTTTCCCTCACTTTGATGCCTTTGTTATCACTTTACGAATTTTAGATACCGATGTGAGACGCATTTGGTAGACGATGGAAGCGGCGCGTGAATTATCCAATCTCGAGTACTTGCACAAATGAAACTCGAGGATAAGATAGTGTCATGCTGCATCACGCTAACGTGTTTTAACAATATAGTTGAGTGAACATCCAGCGAGACCACGCTCCCCATCCTAGCCAGTGGAGTCACTCTGGAAACCACATTCCATATCATGAACCAAGACATAACATACAACGCCATAATAGGGCGACCATGGATACACACCATAAGAGCCATCCCCTCCAGCTTGTACCAAGTCTTCAAATCCCCAACTCCATGGGGAATCTTCAGCGTATGAGGGGAGCAGTGTACATCTCGGGAATGTTACCCCATCGCATTAGATTGCACGGTCACTCAACAAGCAAAGGACAAAGAAAAAGAGGTATAGCAATCAACTAGGTTAAGGTCGGACGAGGACGTCATCAAAGACCCCGATACGGTCGAAGCCGCAGAATCAACCATAGAAGACCTCGACCCCGTTCAATTAGATGGCAACGACCACAACAAGAAAGCTTACATCGGCTGCATGCTTCAAGAACCAGGTAAATTTCATCAATTCTTAACTACTAACGCGGAGGGATACCAGAGCACTTGACCACCAAAAAATAGGTTTAGAGGTTGACTGGTCGTATCGCCGCCCTTTCATGGTTCATTTCGCGATCATCCGATAGGTGCCACAAATTCTTCAGCGTACTAAAAAAGGATAACGACCTCCAATGGACCTCTGAGTGCACTCAAGCCCTGAAGGAGTTGAAGGCTTACTTGTCGTCACCACCATTGCTTTCAAAACCATAACCAGAGGAGCGCCTCATCGTCTACCTCGATGTATCCGAAGTAGTTGTGAGCACAGTCCTAATCCGAGAAAATAAAGGTACGCAGTCCCCAATCTATTAAATTAGCAAAACACTAGTCGACACCGAGACGAGTTACCCTCACCTCGAAAAATTTAGCCCTGGCCTTGGTCGTAGCTTCACGAAAGCTTAGACCCTACTTCCAGTGCCACCATATCTCGGTAGTCACGACTTTCCCCTTAAGAAGTATTTTGCATAAACCCGAGCTATCGGGCTGGTTGGCCAAATGGGCCATAGAACTAATGAAGCATGATATCACATACCAATCGCAAACAGCGATAAAGTCACAAGTTCTTGCTGACTTTGTCACGGACTTCAGCGCAAAAATAATGCCCGAAGTCGAAAAAGAAGCCGCCCACGCTTCTCCCGAAACACAGGACATCTGGGTCCTGTACACCGACGGTGCTTCTAACGCGTCAGGGTCCGGACTGGGACTCGTACTCGAAGTTCCGATCGGCGAAGTGATTCGCTAGTCCATAAGGTGCCCAGACATGACTAACAACGAGGCCGAGTATGAGGCCGTAATTGCAGGGCTAAAGCTAGCACTCAAATACGGGGCGAGACGGGTAAGACTACGCTGCGATTCTCAACTCGTTGTCAACCAATTCGCAGGGACTTTTCAGATCAAAGAGAAAAGGTTACAAAAATACTAGACCGAGATCTGTAAGCTGCTGCCCGAGTTTGACGAATGTCAGCTCGACCAGATCCCCGAGCACAGAACACCGAGGCAGACGTCCTAACCAAATTAGTAGCAGGACCAAAAACATTACAACCGAGGAAAGAAATATGGTCTACCTCTTCAACTCACTGATAGATCAAATCGAGGTAAGAACCATAAACTTGACTTGGGACTGGCGCAACCGTATTGTTACATATTTGCAGGATGGCGTACTCCTAAATGATAAAAAAGAAGCCAAGAAACTTCGAATGCAAGCAGCTAGGTACAACATCATTCATAACGACCTATATAAGAGGACGTATGGCGCCCCCCTAGAGAAATGCTTAGGCCCAAATCAGACGTGGCGCGCCTTGAAGAAATCCACGAAGGCCATTGCGGAGCTCATTCTGGCAATCGAGATTTGGTCAGATGCCTCATACGGGCAGGATATTACTGGCCTACCATGAAAAAAAAGGCTACAGATTTCATAAAAAAATGCGACAAGTGCCAAAAGTACGCCCAAATGATCCACCAAGCAGGCGAGCACTTCTACTCAGTCACTTCCCCTTGGTCGTTCATCAAATGAGGAATGGACATCGTGGGCCCCTTCTCGGTGGGGCAAGATAACGTACGATTTTTTTTGGTTTTAACTGACTATTTTTCTAAATGGGTAGAAGCAGGAGCATTCGCTCAAATACAGGAACAGGAAGTGATTGCCTTCATATGGAAAAACATCGTATGTCGTTTCAACCTCCCCAAAGAGATCAGTTGCGACAACGGACCCCGATTTACAGGAAAAAAGGGATGTGGCCTACATAAGGATGATCACCCAAAAACAACAGGCAGAACGCTATTACAACAAAAAGTCAAAGGTCAGACCACTCAAAGTCGGGGACTACTTGCTCAAAGCTAAAACACAAGTAAGCAAAGACCCACGGGAAGGTAAACTGGGAACAAATTGGGACGGCCCATACAAAATCACGACAACAGCAAACAAAGGGTCATTCCAATTAGAAACAATGGAAGGAAAACTACTACCAAACAACTGGAATATCACCCACCTCAAGTACTTCAACTTTTAAGAAAAAACGTCCTCCAAGTCGTACTCTTTTTTCCCTCACTTGAGTTTTGTCCCAATTAGGTTTTCTCAAGGAGGTTTTTAACGAGGCGACGAAGGGGACACTTTAAGTTGATGTGCGAACAGACGGGGGCACATGACATCTAGTTCATTGCTCAACCTCTCAATATACTTCTCCAGGTCGACCAATGAAGGGACTAGATAGACTGGAACTTGAATGCCAACCAACACAAGATAGACTGGGACTGGAATGCCAGCCCAGAAAATATGTAAATTTCTCCAAGTGTATGAAAAAAACACAAATGCATGAAGTTTGCCCATCTGGAATGCTAGCCCAGAATATATGTAAATTTCTCCAAGTGTCTGAACAAAGCACAAATGCATGGAGTTTACCCATATTTTCACCAAACGTAAAGCCAAGGCAACATTGCCTCAACACCTAATTGGCCCTCGGCCATGACTAAATATAGGTTATATTTGACCTCGTTCAAATCAAAACCTAATTGTCCCTCGGCCATAACTAAATATAGGTTATATTCGACCTCGTTCGAATCAACACCTAATTGTCCCTCGGCCATAACTAAATATAGGTTATATTCGACCTCGTTCGAATCGACACCTAATCGGCCCTCAGCCATAACTAAATATAGGTTATATTCGACCTCGTTCGAATAAACACCTAATTGGCCCTCGGACATAACTAAATATAGGTTATATTCGACCTCATTTGAAATAACACCTAATTAGCCCTCGGCTATAGGTTATATTCGACCTCGTTCGAATCAACACCTAATCGGCCCTCGGCCATAACTAAATATAGGTTATATTCCACCTCATTCGAATCAACACCTATTCGGCCCTCGGCCGTAACTAAATATATGTTATATTCAACCTCGTTCGAATCAACACCTAATTGACCCTCAGCCAAAACTAAATATAGGTTATTATTCGACCTTGTTCGAATCAACATCTTTTTGGCCCTCGACCATAACTAAATATAGATTATATTCGAACTCGTCCGAATCAACACCTATTCGGCCTTCGGCTGTAACTACGCTCAATCTCGTTCGGATCGACACCTAATTGGCCCTCGGCCAATGATCAAGTGTAGGCTGTATTTAACCTCGTTTGAATCAACACCTAATCGGCCCTCAGCCATAAATAAACATGCAATATGTTCAACCTCGTTCGAACCAACACCTACTAGCCATCGGCCATGGTTTTGTTTCAACCTCGTTCAACCTACTTGAGCTAAGTTACTATTACTAAGGCAACCAAGCAACAAAATCAAAAAAAGCATACAAACTCGAACAGAAGAAAAAGAATCAGGTACGAGTAATAGAACTAGCACTTCATACTTAGAATATTGTTTGCAAAAGGGTCGAAAAGACGCCCACTAAAAATGCACAAGTTTGCGGCTAAACAAAAAAGAAGGAAAGAAAAAATAACTAATCGCCGCCGGGCCCAACAGCGCCATCAGCTTGATTGCATAGGCCATCTCCATCTACCTCTTCGTCATCACCATCGCCATCGGCATACACATCCTTATACCAGGCACCCTCTTCAATCCGATCCACGCCCGCATCCTCCTCATCATCAACGGCCTCTGGTGTAGCGGGATTATAGCCACAAGCAACCCGAGCTCTACGTGCCTTGACATGAGCATCCTCGAAGTCGGCCTCTGAAACAGTTCCTGCTCCATCAGATCTCTAAATATATCCAGCTGGGCCTCGGCGTGAAACCATTCCTCGTACAAATCCCACGGAATATCAGGAAAAGCAGAAGTACGGGAAGAAGACGACTGAGCCAATAACTGTGCCTTCTCGACCTCGAAAGCAGCAACTCAATCACAAAGACCTGAAGCCTCTTTTTCCATCTCCCCTATCCGTTTATCAAGCCGCTCCTCTTTGAGACTGGCTATCTCCAGAGCACTCTCCCTCTTAGAACGAAGAATGCGGATCACGATCTCCAAAGCCTCCGCTTTCCTTGCAGCTCCCAACCGGGCAAACTTCGCTTTCTTTAAATCTGCTGCCTTCTCAGCGACCTCGCCACTTATAGCGTCCGCTTTGATTTGACACTCTTCGAGCTCAGCTCCCAACGAGACCACTTAGGCTTGAAGATCGTCACATTGGGCCTCGACCTCCTTGCTCACCTTAAGTTTTTCTTCTTTATCCCTTAACGCCCCCTCAAGAACACCACATTTTCTGATGACTCTTACCAACTCGTCATCCTTCTCCTTTAGCTTATCTCGGAGAGCCTGGAAATGCCGCTTCACCGAACCGTCTGTAGATCTCGCGGTTCTTGTTACAGTACTCACAATATTTTCGCTCCATCTTATGAAAAGTAGCCTTACGCCTCTCCTCTCTTCGGTCGTTCTCAATTTCTAAAACCACAATCTAAAAAGGAAAAAAGAGAAAAGAGAAAAAAAGAAGAGAACATAAATAAGAACGAAGCACAAAACGTTGAACCTGAGAAATAAAAGTCGAAAAGCTTACCCTGAGAGTGAGGCCAGCTATGCTCCTTGATAAGGTAGCATCATCCAATTTTTCAAAGGTTTTACCCTCCACGTCGGAACAGAGGGGACCTAGGGAAGGAACCACATTCTCCGTATTCACCAGTAAATCTTGATCCATGGGGAGCACAATGGTCCGCGTGGACCCCTCCAATCTCACTTCGAGCCGGTTAAACTTTTCCCCCATCATCCTCACCTCGTCGGCATCAAGGTCGGAGCCCGTTTCATAACCACTCGGCGACGCCCTTACTTTTCCCATCGGGCGGCGAAGAAGGAACATCAGCCGGTCGTGAGGACGATGGCTCATCTCACCGTAAAGGATCAGAAACTTCCACAGATGGCCCTCCAGCTCCAATTTTGGCATTGGGAAGGGATACACCCTCTACGGCCTTAGTTGATGGCAAGATCTCAAATGGAAACTCAACATCATCTTCAAGTACTACGATCTCTGTTTCACGATCACCACTTACTGAATCCACGGCTCGAACGACCCCATCATCGACGTCCACCGATCTCCTTTTGCGGGAAACCAAACCCCCGTCGCTCGGCGATGACTCCTTTTCTTCGTCTACTAGATGATGCAAAAGGGAAGTCGGGAGTTCTGCTGCAGATGTAGTCTATGACCAAGAAGACCTAGCTGCGGCAGAAGAAGGAACAAAAGCAGACAACTGGGCAGGCCTGGTCGCGGTCACAACGGGAACAGACTCCAAAGAAGAAGCAGCCTTCCTCTTACGAAATACAGGAGGAGGAGCTCTCGGTCTCCTCGAAGACCCTCGGGCTGAAAAGAAAGATTAAAAGATTTTCACTTCCTATACAAAACTATAGCGAGCAGGCGACCATGAGTTCAAAATAGTATAGATAAAAAATACTTGAACTCACTGGTCAAGAAAGACGCAGGCCCGAATTTCTTGAGAATGGTTAGCCATTCACGAATCCCCACTGTGTGAACCCAGTTATGAATGTCCCCTACCAAAGGAGAGTCGTAGTCTTGGCTGCACGAAGAAGGGACAAAATGTCAAACTACGATTAAAACAGGCAAATCAAATGCTTGACAAAAAAGAGATACTTACGGGTGTAATTCCAAGTCTCGGGGAATCCGCTTGCGTTGGCCACCACGTCCTCGGTTTTGATGAAAAAGTAGTTGAGCCAAAACTGACAATTTGCCTTGTCGTCCATCTTCACTACCAGACATTTGCTTCCTCGGTGGCGAAGGTGCAACATCGTCCCCCTATAGAAACTAGGGGCGAAGAGATGCATCAGGTGGCGGAGCATGATCCGACCCCGGCTTACTCTGCATATTTTGTAAACATGTGTATAAGCATGTAGATGTATGGAGAGATTTGGGCCGTGCAAATGCCGTAATAGCGGCAAAACTCCTCCGCCAATGGGAGACGAGGAAAGGAATAGCCAACGTAGAAAGGATATGCATAGAACGCGCAATACCTAGGGCGGTGTATTTGTACCTCATCACGCTCTGCTGGGACCAGATCGATGTGGGCAGGAATTTTGAACTTTGCCCTAAGCTCAGCGAGATCGACCTCTTTCATCGATGACTCCGAGACCTCAGGCTCGCCCTCGGGCGCCTTTGAAAAGTCGGACCTAACTTTTTCACTACGAAGAATTATTTCCTCCACCGTAAGAAAATTCTCATCTTCAACGGAGACAGAAACACTATCATCATGAGGAGGCATATGCACCGCCAAAGAGATAGGATCAGTTGCCATGTCGGAACCAGAGGGTACGTTAACCATATTTTTTTTATAGAGGATGTTTTAAGTAAAGAAGGGTTGGAAGCAACAGGAATCACCAGAATTAGGGGAGTAGATACACAATAATGAAGTAAAGAGAAGACAATGATTCAATTAGGGCTGTGCATGGATCGGATCAGATCAGATTTAGCACATTCCGGATCGGATTTTGGATTTCGAATTCTAGAAAATGCAATCCGAAATATCGGATCAGATCGGATTTTAATGTTTGGATCTTATCGGATTTTTAGATTTCGGATCGGATTATTATGCTTCATAGTTGCAAACTAATATATATATTTTCTTTGTAAAAGAGGCAATACAGTAAGAAAAATTCATGTTTCTGCAATTATGAGAGTACTATGGTGCCAATATAGCTAAATCCATCAATTGTAAAGGTAATAACTTGGAGGAAAATGTAAAGGAAGTACTAATTATCCGAAATTAAAGTTTAGTATTTATACATGCCCTAAGAATTTTGAATTTCCTATCGGATCTTATTAAAATTATACCAATCCGAATTTGATCCGAAATCTGAAATTTTACTAAACACAATCGGAAATCCGAAATCTGAAATTGAACGGATCGGTTCGGATTTCGGATATCCGATCCAAATGAACAGCCCTAGATTCAGTATGAAGAATAGAGAAGAAGACACAGGGATTCAATATTAAGAATATGCAAAACACAAACGAATGGTCTCATATCCCTATTTATACGAGTTCAAGCGTCAGGATCAAAGAATCAGGCCATCATTACCCAGCGCAGGTATCGAAAAGGCAGAGGCACGGGAAACTACGTAAAGCATCGGGAAAACACGCGGCCATAATGACGTATGTTGTCATGACGTCATTCTGAAACGATACGACCCCAAAGGGTGCGGCTCACGAAAGGTCATGTTGTCACCTCGTCTGAAACGCCACTACTCGACTTGCTCGCCCAATTTTGCCAACCACGATAAACAGAGACTGCTCATTAAGGCCGTCTGGGGTCGGCCTTAATAAGCGTAGGGACTAACTGTATAGGCCAAAATATGCCCTAAGGATATTTAGCGTAATATGGCATTAAGGAAAGAGTCGGTCGAGGTCGACCAGGAAACAACAAGATTCATGGCCGAGATGTCAACCATGATCGAGGTCGAGCATTGTGTAAAGGACAGTAACGGCTAGTGTTTGAAATAGGATATTAAATAGAATTGAATATTCTCTGCACTTGTACTATTAGGGTTTGTTAGAGACATGTCTTGTATAAATAGAAAAAGAGATAATGGGAGAGGGCATGCATGTAATATTCACTTGATAAGAACACTTTTCAGAAGAAGATTCTCTCTCTTTAGCAAAGATACAAACTTTACCTTTTCATCAATATTCTTACTCATATTATTCCATACTTTTCCATCAGATTCGAGAATAGTTCGAACATTCTAGGATTTGTCTGTCACTCATCATTGTCAGGAGGAACAATCATCTACCTCATTCATTATTGGGTGAATCACTCCCCCTATTTACTTAAATGACATTTATTGTTATTTATTGCTAGTTACTCCTCCATTATTGTTCACATCTTTTGGAATATTAAATGTGTGTTATTTTCAATCTCCCACTGACTCTGTCTTACATTATCCGTGTTATCAAGATCTATATCTAGAGATATTATCATTAACTAAGTTTAACCCTTCATTACCTAAAATATAATAGTTTAACCGAAAGTTTATATTTTTTGGTCAAACACTTATAAGTGACGGTATAATTTTATTAATTATTATTATTATACATTGAACTAAACTCTTCCTCCTTAGGGTCTAAAATAATTGTGCCAGCCGTTGGGGCACTAAGTGAGGAGTGGTTCTGGTTCTGGAATTGTATTTTGTTGGATGCTCTTACAATATATTTAACTCTGTTCTTCCAAATGCAATAATTTTAAGTAATAATTTAATTATGGTCATATAAGTAAGATCGACAACAATGACATTTATTGGTAAAAAAAAAAAATACTAGAAAGTCATACTCCTTATAAACCTAACCAGGATTAGAGATAGATAACCAAACAATATTTCAAAAACACAAACATCAACACAGAAAAGCAGTAAAAAAATCCCCCACAAACACATGCGCACTACATTTGCATGCTTATTTCATGAACGATAAATGACAGAACGAGAACTAAAGAAACTCAATGACGAGATGGTGGTACGTCGATGCTTCCACCGGTAGTACTACCAGGAGCTGCAGGGACTTCGACTCCAGGGTTGGGAATAATGAGACCAGTGCCAGTATTGGTACCAGTGACAGGATTGTAAGTGAAAGGGTTGAAATGAGAGCCTTTAGGAGGGACAACAACGCGGCCAAATCCTGGAATTAGAACAGTGCCATCGTACTCTATGAACGAGTCTGGTTGTTTCTTGTCACTCATTTTGGTGCTCTTGTTTGGGATGTCACGCCCCCCAAGTGCATGTCCTGAGAAAGAGAGCAAAATAATGTTAAGGATTAAGATGAAGGAAAATATGGAATAATTACCATAGTTGGCCATTGTTGAGCAACTTTTATTCAAAGATCAATAAAACAATGAAAGTTTTTGGGAGGGAAATTTGTTGCTTACTGATTGAGTAATTAAGATGGAGAAGAAGTCCTTTTTATAGCAGAAGTATGTGGCAAAGTTGGGTGGATTTTTGGCGGTGAATTATTAGGTCAGAGGTTCTTGTTTCAATAAGTGGTGCGTGCATGCATAATATGAGTACTCGGTATATGTACATGTATCAATTTAAGTAAATTTTCTTCTGGTGAGATAAATTCATGAAAGAAAAAATGCAATTCGAGTCGCTCTTGCAATAATTCATTGCATGTTCTCCAAGACAGTAGTGTTTCAGTGCGGGCCGTAGGAACGGTTCCAAATCAATAGTAAGGTCGGCTAGTGGGACGAGGGGGGAAATAGGTGTGTTTCATGCTTCTACGTGGTGGGGAATTTGGGTACGATCTACAATTCAACTGAATCCAGTAGCGTATTTTTTATATGGAGTTCAGATATATATGAAAAAATTACTAAAATTTTAATAAATATTACGTTTTGATCACATAATTTAAAAGCTACAATAAATTTGATGATAAAACTATAAAAATTATTATCAAGTTAAAATTCTGCA